>NC_135995.1:6884485-6965485 GCF_053455715.1 Rhinoraja longicauda
CCTGGTCCTGGCCCTCGCAGCCACAACAATGTCTGTCTGGTTCACCGTGGGTTTCACGTTTGATCGGTTTGTGGCCATATGTTGTCAGAAGCTGAAAACAAAATATTGCACCGAGCGAACCGCGAGTGTTGTTATCGGAACCGTAATCGCTTTGAGCTGTTTAATAAACGTACCGTGGTATTTTACATTCGAATCAGCATATATCAGCGACAATAAACCCCGAGGGTGTGTCTGGACAAAGTCTTTCTTAACTTCACCTTCATGGACTTCGTTTGAGTTCTTCTACCTGAATGTAACTCCTTGTCTCCCGTTCGTTTTTCTTTTGTTGGTCAATTCACTGACCGCCAGGTACATTCTAGTCTCTGGTAGAGTCCGCAGATTGCTCCGGGGCCGCAACAGTGGAGAGAATGGCAAAGACCCGGAGATGGAGAACCGCAGGAAGTCCATCGTTTTACTCTTCAGCATATCAGGCAGTTCCATTGCGTTGTGGAGCACAGTGGTTGTTTATGTTGTGTCTGAGCGCGCTTTGGGCGCTGAGTACTTCGCAGACAGTGATCTTCCGACAATTTCGTTGATGCTCCAGGTTCTGAGTACCTGCACCAACACGTGTATTTATGTCCTGACCCAGAGAAAGTTCCGAGAGGAGCTGAAGAACGTGGTTAAATACCCCGTGAATTTCATTGTGAAATTAATCATATCATTGAAACATTAGTATTTTCAGTCTAGTTATAAATATAGCAGAACGTTGAACAGATGTACGCATCTTAAACCGACGTTTTCAGGAGGTATCCGGGTGTGCGAATTATGTAACTCAGTAGCAGCCATTTACAACCAACAAATCAGCATCTGCAACTCCTTTCTACACAATATCATCTCAATCATGTCCAAGTGTAGCAATACTGTTTATTGTAAGTCACGGGATAACAGCGCTCAGTCACATCACCTTGTACGTGAATCACACAGGAAACAGGTTGTTCATAGTGACCGGGAATAAACTATTCTGATCACTTCTGATAACTGTGTCCTTGTCGCTGGGTGTCCGATGGGTGGGTGGAATGGTGCTGGGGACCGGGTTCTCAAAGGGGATATAAAATGTTGGTGTCCCCTGGAGCGTCTACATATATGAGAATAATTAGAATATATATGGATGCTAATAATGAGAATTGGTAAGGACACGGCTGACACAACCTCATCGCTGCTGAGGTCACCCTTCTCTCAGGGGAGGACGCAGTGGTGATCGGCTCTCCCTCAGATGTGGGAAACAACGATTCCTCATTCCGCAACGTTCGGCGACGTTGAGATTGATCTGTGTGGAGAATCTGTGAGTTGTGAAATGACCGTTTCAAGTTTACCCCCTTCGATACCGGTGAACAAACTGGCCCCGTGACTGGCGACAATGCCCCGAAAGCATTGAGCAAACACCCCCCCCCCCCCCCCCCCCACCCCCCACCCCCACCCCGAGGGGATGGTGACACGTCCGCCTAAAATGTGAGATAGAATAATATCAAGATGCCCTTGTAGTGTGTTTGACTTGTATTATCCGTCTGTTGTTGAATAAAGTTGACACGAACAAAATTAATGTTATGACTAATGAAATAATTGGTTCCCATTTAGTAGATAGCATATTTTCGGAAAGTTGTATCTTACAAAAAACAAAAGTTGTTTAGTGCACACTATAACTGTCGGCTAAATTTGTTGTGAAGTCAGAGAACTGGTGGGCAGTTTACTGCCGCCATCTCTCCATGAGATCGTACAATAAAGTCTCGAAGCAAACCTGCAAAGTCTCCGATTTTCCTTTTCCTTTAATTCCCTCAATTTATTTATTCCACAGAATTTGACGTCGTCGGCATGATCCCAAATGTAAAGGGATTCGAACGAATACAAGTGGGAAATTAAATGGAATGATAAAATAGTCCTAACCGAAAGGGGGACGGGGGGGGGGGGGGGGGGGGTGTTCCCAGAGAGGAGGGAGAGCCCCCGGGCAACCTAGCTTGTCTGGCCGGTGACTCACGCTGAGCCAAGAGGCCTGTGGGGTGAGGCGGAACAAAGCGGAGAAGATTCATTTACTCACGCTGGGCGTAGAAGATAAATTGAAGCAAGTGCCGTAAAGCGTGCTATAAAAATTGAAAAGTGACTTGGAGGTTTGCGGACTGAGTAAAACCGGTGCGCGCAAACTGTGAATAGTATATTATAAGGAATTGTCCACGGAAACCTAACTTTTGTTTTATAGACTTGTGTAAAGAATATGGGAGGAAACAGTTGTCGATCGGAGAAATCTGATCCTACTGATAAAGGGAGGCCTGAGGAAAAGATGCAGATAAGAGAGAACATTCCCAAGGTGATAAAAAGGACCATAAAACACCGGGAAAAGGTAGCAGATTCCATTGTTCCACCGGGATCGCCAGCAGATGTGGTCATAAAAAACAACGGAGATGACCAATGTCCGGTAAATCTGTGTGGTAATCTAGCTGATCGATCAAATGGATATTGGCCGGATGGGGGAAGTTATAAGCAGTCTCTGTCCTACTCATTTCTAAAAAAGAAATGGTTTGGCGAGATGGGAGCACAATTCATATTTGCAGTGGTAGTGTTATTAAATATATTGCGGCCCCAACACCGAGCCTTGCGGTAATCCACTGGCCACTGCCTACCATTCTGAAAAGGACCCGTTTACTCCTACCCTTTGCTTCCTGTCTGCCAACCAATTTTCAATCCATGTCAACACCCTACCCCCAATACCATGTGCTCTAATTATAGTCACCGATCTCCCGTGCGGGACCTTATCAAAGGTTTTCTGAAAGACAAGATACACTACATCCACTGGCTCCCCTTCGTCCATTTTACTTGTCACGTCCTCAAAAAATTCCAGACGATTATTCAAGCATGATTTCCCTTTCATAAATCCATGCTGACTTGGACTTAACCTTTTACTGCTATCCAAATGCACCGTTAATACCTCTTTAATAATTGACTCCAGCATCTTTCCCACCACCGAAGTCAGGCTAACTGGTCTGTAATTCTCCGTTTTCTCTCTCGCTCCTTTCTTGAAAAGTGGGATAACATTAGCTATCCTCCAATCCACAGGAATTGATCCTGAATCTATTGAACATTGGAAAATGATCACCAATGCGTCCACTATTACTAGAGCCACCTCCATGAGGACCCTGGGATGCAGACCATCAGGCCCAGGGGATTTATCATCCTTTAGTCCCATTAGTCTACCCAATACTATTTCTCGCATAATGAAAATTTATTTCAGTTCCTCTACCCCACTAGATCCTCTGTCCTCCAGTACATCTGGGAGATTGTTTGTGTCCTCCTTAGTGAAGACAGATCCGAAGTACCTGTTCAACTCTTCTGCCATTTCCTTGTTATCCATAATAATTTCACCCGTGTCTGCCTTCAAGGGACCCATATTTGACTTTGCTACTCTTTTTCTCTTAACATATCTAACAAAGCATTTACTGTCCTTTATATTATTGGCCAGCTTCCCTTCGTACTTCATCTTTTCAGCCCATATTGCCCGTTTTGTTACCTTCTATTGTCCGATGAAAGTTTCCCAATCCTCTGGCTTCGGGCTACTCTTTGCCATGTTATACATCTTTTCTTTTAGTTTTATTCCATCCCAAACTTCCCTTGTCAGCCACGGTTGCCTCCTACTCCCCTTAGAATCTTTCTTCCTTTTTGGAATGAAATGATCCTGCGTCTTCCGGATTATGCCTAGAAATTCCTGCCATTGCTGTTTCACCATCATTCCTGCATGGATCCCTTTCCAGTCCACCTTGGCCAGCTCTTCTCTCATGCCTTCATAGTCCCCTTGCTACTCTGCAACACTGACACTTCCGATTTAAACTTCTCCTTCTCAAATTGCAGATTAAAACTAATCATATTATGATCACTACTTCCAACCGATTCCTTTACCTCGAGTTCTCTTATCAAATCTGGTTCATTGGACAACACTAAATCCAGAATTGCCTTTTCTCTGGTAGGCTCCATTACAAGCTGCTCTAAGAATCCATCTCGGAGGCACTCTACAAACTCTCTTTCTTGGGGTCCAGAACCAACCTGATTTTCCCAGTCTATCTGCATATTGAAATCCCCCATCACCACAGTGGCATTACCTTTCCTACATGCCAGTTTTAACTCCTGCTGCAACTTACATCCTACATCCGGGCTACTATTTGGGGGTCTGTAGATAACACCAATTAGTGTCTTCTTGCCTTTACAGTTCCTCAACTCAATTCACAGTGATTCTGCCTCATCAGTCCCAATGTCTTCCCTCGCAAAGGACTGGATTTCATCCCACACCAGCAGATCTACCTAAATGCAGACACATCAATTGCTAAATTTAATTAAGGAGGAAGAACAAGGGTAAAAGATGCCCATCCTATATTGTTGGCAATTGAGTAGCAATCATACAGTCAATTGGTTAATCAAATCCATTGTGCTCTGCAAAGCGTGCAGGATTCAAAAGGCCAGTATTTACAGAATCTTGTTGAAACCAGCCAAGAGCATAAGCGAACACATTGCATGGCATTATATACGTGCCTCCCTAATCTCGGATACCAGGAAAAAGTCTCACCCTGGCTGAATAAATTCGAACAATTAACAGTGACCCCTTATTTGTTTTTTTGGGATCCCGGGATTAGGAATAATGGTCCCCCTCTCTCAAAACCAAAGGGATCGATTTAAGATGGGAGACACCTCTGAGTCACACTTGACCATAGCTACTCGACCTCCAGCAACAGCGAAGGAAATGGGAGCAATGTTAAAAAGGCTGAAGGACAGTCAATTCATGTTTTAAAGTTACCAATGGCAAAAGGAGAGGTCCAGATTCACTTCTTTAATGACACAGAAGGAAAGATCACACGGGTCAGAAAGGAATGGGACATTATTTTTGAAAAGCAACAGTCGCCTACTGAGGATCCGTCAAGGTTCCCAATGGCTCTGGTCCAAGTACCCTCTGAACTATGGGCAAAGCATAAGAATCATGTGGGGCGAGAGCGTTCAGCCCCTGAACATTAAGTGACTTTAAAAAAGGGTGCTGCCTTGCCATGTTTAAAACAGTATCGACTGACCCCGGAGGCTGAAGGGATCGCTATCATAGAAACATAGAAAATAGGTGCAACAGGAGGACATTCGGCCCTTTGAGCCAGCACCGCCATGCATTGTGATCATGGCTGATCGTCCACAATCACTAACCCGTGCCTGCCTTCTCCCCATATCCCTTGATTCCACTAGCCCCTAGAGCTCTATCTCACTCTCTCTTAAATCCATCCAGTGATTTGGCTTCCATTGCCTGCTGTGGCAGAGAATTCCACAAATTCACAACTCTCTGGTCGAAAAAGTGTTTTCTCACCTCAGTTTTAAATGGCTTCCCCTTTATTCTAAGACTGCGGCCCCTGGTTCTGGACTTGCCTAACATTGGGAACATTTTTCCTGCATCTATCGTCATCATATCTTTATTACAACAAGGAGTATTAGTGAGAAAGCAAAGTCTGTGTAATACATCCATTCTGCCAACCAAGATCTGAGAGCTATTAACAGAATGGTGATCCCTATTGCTCCTTTAGTACCTGACCAATATTATTCTGTCATCTATACCGGCGGAAGCCGACACCTTTACAGCAATTGACCTATGTTTGGCCTTTTTCGCCATACTCCTGCATAAAGACAACCAGTTCCTGTTTGCTTTTACCTACAAAGATCAACAATACACCTGGACTAGGCTACCCCAGGGGTATACTGAAACCCCGGCCGTATATGCAGAGGCAGTGAAAAATGATCTTGATGAATGTCAATTATCAGAAAGGTCTACTTTGATCCAGTATGTCAATTACCTTTTGGTAGCCTCTGTGACAGGTCCTGATTGTAAAGATTAAATTGCTGCAACATTTAGCAGAAAGAGGGCATAAATTATCCCTGGAAAAATTACAGTTCTGCCAGCCTAGAGTACAGTATCTTGGATTCCAGCTGCAGGAAGGCAGAAGGAGATTTGGAAAAGAAAGAATAAAGGCAATAGAGAACGTCCCGGTCCCAAAGACAAAGAAGGACATTCTCCCCTTCTTTGGCATGGTGGGTTACTGCAGACAATGGATCCAGGACTACAGGGAACTAGATGCAGCATTATGTTCAGCCACCTTGCAGACTGAGCCCTCCAGAGTAATATGGACTGCAGAAAGAGACCAGGTGTCTAGAAATCTAAAGAACGCTATGGTTACTGCTCCGGGCCTGGGATTGCCAAATTATAAAAAGCCCTTTCAACTTTATGTAAATGAGTCAAATTGGTTTGCCACTGGGGTTCTGATTCAAGAACATGGAGGGGGGAAAAGACCGTTAGCGTATTATTCCGTGGCTTTAAGAGCTGTAGTAAATGTCATGCCAGCCTGCTCGAGAGCTGTAGTGGCAACGGCTATGATAGAAAACTTAATCCCCATCGTTCCTGGTCACCCATGTGTAGTGACTGTTCCTCATACCATGATATTATTATTGAACTCCGCAGCCAAACAGCATTTCACAGCCTCTGGAAGAACTGGATATGAAGTTATCCACATCTGAACTGTACTTATCAGCGATCACCTGCTATAAACCCAGCTACCTTTGTACCACTGACAGAAGAAGGATGTGAGCGTGATTATCTATTGCTTGCAGAAGCCACTGCCACTCACCGGCTGGACTTACAGAGTCGTCCAATTGATAATCCTGACCTGGTCCTATTTACTGATGGCTCTTCACACCAACCTAGCGATGACAGATTATTAGCCGGATATGCGGTGGTCACACCACACCAAGTGCTGGAGGCATATGCTTCACCATCCGGAACGTCTGCTCAGGCACCTGAGCTGTATGCCCTGACTCGTGCCTGCATATTGGCAAAAGATAAAAGTGCTGATATCTACACCGATTCTCGCTATGCGTTTGGGGTTGTACAAAACTTTGGGCAGTTATGGAAAAATAGAGGATTCATTACATTAACAAGAAAGACTATTAAGCATGATAAACTGGTCTTAAATTTATGGGATTCTATTCAATTGCCGTGGCAGATTGCATTTATTAAATGCGAGGCTCATACATCATCGGATGATGATGCATCAAAGGGAAACAGGTCAGCTGATTATGTAGCCAGATTGCCCTCAGGCAAACCCCGCAATTATAAGCGGCTAAAATTAAGTCTGCAACACAAAGGATGCTTCCGGTTAGCATTGATGTAACCCAGTTACAGGATGCCCAGAGCCTAGTATCATTCCAGGAAAAGAATTCCTGGAGCAAAGCAGGGTGTTATCAAGACCCCATTGTCTGGGTCCACTCTGATGGTCATGTAGTTTGCCCCAGGAGCATATTTTTCCCCCTGTCTCGCCTAGCCCATGGACGGGCTCACATGGAAAAAGGGGGGATGGCATACGCATTGTCCCAACAATGGTATGTACCTTGGATAACAGTCAGAATTGATAAAGTTGCAAGAACATGCCTGGTGTGTCAACAAAATAATAGAGGGAAGACGCCTGCAAAATTATAACACCTACCACAACCTGAAATGCCTTTTGAGAATTTGTAAATTGATTTTGTACATACACCTGCAGCAAAGGGTTTTAAGTACATTCTGGTCATAGTTGATATGTTCTCCAGATGGATGGAAGCACCCCCCACATGGAGGGATGATGCAAATCGGTAGTCAATATTTTAATGAAATAAATAATACCAAGATCCGGGATACCCATGAGTATAAACAGTGACAGAGGAACTAATTTCACAAGTAAATTAGTTCAGAACTTGTCGAAGGCTCTTGGGTTCCAATAGAAATTGCACATACCATATCAACCACAGTCCTCATGGATGGTAGAAAGAGTAAATTGAGAGATAAAAGTTACTTTAGCAAAGTATGGCAGCAAAATTTGAGAAAGGATATTCTTGCTATTGAGGGGGTGCAGCGTAGGTTTACTGGGTTAATTCCCGGAATGGCGGGACTGTCATATGTTGAAAGACTGGGCTTGCATACACTGGAATTTAGAAGGATGAGAGGGGATCTTATCGAAACATATAAGATTATTAAGGGGTTGGACACTTTAGAGGCAGGAAACACATTCCCAATGTCGGGGGAGTCTAGAACCAGGGGCCACAGTTTAAGAATAAGGTGTAGGCCATTTAGAACGGAGATGAGGAAACACTTTTTCAGTCAGAGAGTTGTAAATCTGTGGAATTCTCTGCCTCAGAAGGCTGTGGAGGCCAATTCTCTGAATGCATTCAAGAGCGAGCTGGATAGAGCTCTTAAGGATAGCGGAGTCGTGGGGGGGGGGGGGGTATGGGGAGAAGGCAGGGACGGGGTACTGATTGAGAATGATCAGCCATGATCACATTGAATGGCGGTGCTGGCTCGACGGGCCGAATGGCCTACTCCTGCACCTATTGTCTATTGTCTAAAATAGATTGTTGTGGCCAGACGCCATGGCCCATTGTGATGTGCGTCCTGAGAAATCAGAAAAATGGAAACACGGGCCTAACACCTCACGAGATTTTGATGGGGCGACCTATGACAACAGAAACACGACCACCGATGACTCCTGAGCAGGTAGCACTAATTTCGATAAGAAATGCTCAAGCCATGTGTGATACGATTGATAAAATCTAAGAGAAAAGCAGCCGTTTAAATCCGGAGATCAGATTTATGTACGAGCAATAAACAAAGATTCTTTCTCTCCTAGATGGAAAGGACAATATGTGGTGCTGCTAACAACATGAACAGCAGTAAAAGTAAAAGAAAAACCTGATTGGATACATGCCACCAGATGTAAACTGCATCACTCAGACAGAACCCTCCAGGAGAAGGAAACGCAAGAACCGTAAAATTTTGCAGTGATAAAAAAAAATGTCGAAATGTAGACATATTCTTTATTAACTGTCCTTAGAGTATTAAATACTTATGAATATAGTAACATTATATGGGGTCGTAGAGGACATGAGAGCGAAGAGAGGCATCTAGTTATGAGAAACAGGATGAAGGTAGAAGTTGGAGTATGAAATTCAACTAATAACTTTCACACAGAACACAGTGAACTCGCAGCTGAAAGAAAACTGGCTTCCTTATCTGATTAGAATGTTGGGTTTGTGCCCATATCCCTTCGCCTGCAGAAGAAGGAATCCCTTTGCAAGCTCAAGGACGGGTTCCAACCAAAATTATATTCGGACACGTATGCCTCCATTTTTGCAACTGATTAATGAGAGAAAATATTGAAATCCTTTCTTATAATAATATAAGTGTTGATCATAAAGATCAACAAGGAAGGAACTGTGGAAGAAAATATTAATATCCTTTCTTACTTAATTTTGATTGGAATTGAACAAAGAAACGAAAGGGTGCTTGGATGTGACAATTGGCAACTCTCGTTGACCAGGTGCAGAAGAGGTTCGTGGGTTTCGGCAAAGTAAAATTAGACGTGTCTAAGAATATGTTGAATGGTGGATGGTAAATGTAAATATGAAATAGTAGACGGAGATAAGAAAGCTTGTTTCTCTCAGCAGTGTGTTACAGTAGACTACCCGCGCCCCCCACCGCTAGTAACATAGAAATGTTACTGTGAATAGGGGGCTTATGATTGGCTCGGAGAGGGGAGGGTGGCGCGGTCCGCCTAAAGAATAATGCCAAGATGCCCTTTTATTGTGTTTGACTTGTATTAACCATCTGTTGTTGAATAAGATTAACATAAACATAAAGTATGTTATGACGAATGAAATAATTGGTACCCATGTAGTAGATAGTATATTTTCGTAAAGTTGTATCTAACAAAAAACAAAAGTTGCTTACTGCTCAGTATAACTGTCGGCTAATTCTGCTGTGAAGTCAGAGAACTGGTGAGCAGTTTACTGCCACCATCTCTCCATGATATTATGCAATAAAGTCTCTTGAAGCAAACCTGCGAAGTCTGTTGCTTTTCATTTTCCTTTAATTTCCCTTTAAATTAAGTTCTTCCACACCACTGGTTCTTTCTTCATGACCCTTTGTTCAGCGTTCACGCCCACCGCCGTGGTTGGGGCCAAGCAGGGGCCGGGCTCCGCGGTTTCCCTCAACCGGTTCTGCAGCGGGCGAGCCAGGCGTGCTGTCGGGGGTGAGGGATCATCTTAGTACCGATGTCAGCTCTTTTCCAGCTTCCACCAGGCACTAAAATCAGTCTGAAGAAGGGTCCCAACCAGAAACGTCACCTCCCAATGTTCCCAGATTTGCTGACTCACTTACTCCAGCAATTAGTGTCTATTTTTTCCAAGACCTAGTAAATCTATTTTGTTTGATATGTTCTTCATAACGGTAGTTTGACAATGCATAAGCAATAAAATATATATATTTTCTGTAAATCAAAACCCCCAACTATTGAGAATTTGTACACATGTTATTTCCTCGAGTGTGTCAAAACATCCAATTCTTCTTAAAGCAAACTTTTCTACGGTTTTGCTGAACTGGAAACTGATTCATTTAAAAATGCAGGATTTGACTGGCAGTGGAAGCTTTAGAGCATTTAAAAAAATCACAGTCAAACGAACTTGCACACAGAACACAGTGAACTCGCAGCTGAAAGAAAAACATGCTTCCTTATCTGCTCAACCATACCATTCTAGTATTCAGTTCTTAAAGTTACAGTTACCATTATATGCACTGCACTGCTCTCCCTTTAGAAAGTAAACTAACTTGTAAATTAGACAAAGAAGAATAATTTTAGAAATTTGATCTGACGACTTGACACACTCTTTCTGATCGCCTGAGTAGTTTAGGGGGAGTGTAAGGTTGTGGTTCTAAAGGAGAGTCAAGTTCAGGATCGTTTATCTTTGTCTCTATTTTCTTTGGAGATGCTGATTTTACTTCTGAACGGAATAATATCAAAGTCTGACAGATCTACTTCGTCGATGCTTTGCTCTTGTACCGGTTCATCCCTTGTTGGGATCGTGTGGTTTATGTGCACACTTCTAACACGTCCTCCAAATTTTACCAAGTCCCTCCGAGTACCACACACTTCAACTACTGTTCCCACCTCCCATTTGTTTGCTTTGTAAGGGGGGCTGAGAACACAAACCTGATCAAGGGTATTGAGCCTACATTTTTTTTTACTTCCACCATAATGACGTTTCTGATCAGATTATTTGAGTTCAACCTTAGGAGATAGGTTAGGTAGAACTGAACAGTCTAGTTCTGAGCCTTCTTTTCATAAGTTCAGCTGGCATATACCCTGTGGTAGATTGTGGCGTGCTACGATATTTCAGTAAGAAACTAGCTAGCCGCTGTGACATACTGAATTTTGAATCCACTTCAAGAACATGTTTCTTGAGAGCTCCTTTGATGTTTCTATCCTGACGGCTGCGCCGTTAGATGCCGGATGATAAGTTGATACCATTTAGCTCCATGAAAGTTTGGAACAGTGCAGCATGAAATTGGGGGCCATGGTCAGAGACAAGCTCTTCAGGTAATCCATGACACACAAAGATAGACTGCAATGCATCCATTGTTCTTTCTGTTGTTGCGTTTGTACCCATATGTACCACCTCAATCCACTTTGAGTGGCAATCTACCAAAACAAGAAAATTATTATTCCCGTGTTCACAGAAATCCACATGAACCCTCTGAAAGAGTCTAGTAGGCCAAGATCATATTTACAAATGGATTTGGGCAGGCCTACTTCTACACAACTGATGGGTACTACATTTGCTTGCCATTGCTTCTATGTCATTGTCCAATCCTGGCCAATGCATGCAACCTCTGGCTGAGGACTTCATTCCCACAATACGTGTGTGTTCACTATGGAGTTCTATAAGTAATCTTTGTCTTAAAGAATTAGGTACTACTACTCTGTGACCTGATTTAATACACCCTTGCTCACATGACAGTTCATGTCGTCTATTGTGATCAGGTTTTAGTTCATTAGTACATGGATTTATTTCTGACCACCCACACAAAGTTCAAGGTTCAAGGTCAGTTTATTGTCACATGTACCAGTCAAGGTACAGTGAAATTCGAATTACCATACAGCTGTATTAAAGTAAAAGCAACAAGACACACATCTACATAAAAGTTAACATAAACATAAGTTAACATAAAGTTTGTTCATAGACTTGTTTTAGCACTGTGTCCTTTTGAGTTTCAGCAGCAATTTCAGCTGCTGTGACTGGAAAGTCATAGTCCACAGCTTCTGTGATGTGGATAGCACCTTCAGTGCCCACATCTGATTCCTCATGAGGCAAACGCGACAATGCATCAGCGATAGCATTTTCTTTTGAGCTGTAGTCATACTGTGACAGGAGAACTGCCCATCGCTGCATCCTCGAGGCTGCCATTGCAGGTATTGCTGACCGAGGACCAAGAATAAGTGTGCGTGCTGCAAATGCTCTTGGATTTTCTTGTCCCTGTTCTATTTCATGGGAAATTACAGCTCCTACCCCACAACTAGGTGCATCACAAGCTAACTTTAACTCACGATTTGTTTCGGAGTAAAGAGGTAATGCATCACTGGTCAAGTTCTTCTTACATGCATCATAAGCATTTTGTTGCTCTTTGGACCATTGCCATTTTTTATCCTTGTTCAACAACTTGTGAAGAGGAGCTAGCTTTGTTGCTCACTCGGGTAAGAAGCATGAGTAATACTGTACTATACCCAGGAAGGAGCGGAGTTGAGATATATTCTGTGGTGTTGGTGCATTTGCTGCAGCTTCAATCTTTTCCTTCACTGGTTGTAGTCCATGTTGATCCGCTTTCAAACCAAGATACACTACTTCGGTCTGTAAGAATGCACATTTGCTTCTTTTCAACTTTATATTGTGATCACCAAGCTTTTTCAACACTTCACCGATTATCTCCAGATTCTCCTCCTCAGTAACAGTTGCAATCAGCAAGTCATCTTGATTGCTCAAACAATGTCATGTCCCTTGCGGAATTTTGTCCATTGTAGCTTGGAAGATTTTTGGTGCTGACTTCACACCAAAGGGTGGTTTTGTGTGGGAATACAGCCCCACGTGTGTGTTTATCTTGAGGTACAGCTGGCTCTTACGATCAACATTTAGCTGAGCATATGCATGTGACAGATCTAGCTTAGAGAATACCTTGGAACCAGCAAGTTCAGCGTATAAATCTTGTGAGGTTGGTATTGGATACTGTTCATCATCTACTGCCTGGTTGGATGGCCACATTGTAGTCTCCACACAATCTCACTATGTTGTCCCCTTTCGGAACCACTACTGTTGGAGTAACTCAACGGGACAGGCCGCATCTCCGGAGAGAAGGAATAGGTGACGTTTCGGATCGAGACCCTTCTTCAGACTTCCGCAGGAACGTGCGGCTGGTGAGCGGCTGAGATTTCAGGGAGACGGGCGGGCGAGCAAAACTCAGCTTCTATGTCCGGGCACCCACTGACACAGTAAGACCACCGTCCACTCACAGGCGAGGTTGTGGAATCCTGTAGCATCTACAAAGCTCCTGTGTTCATAGATCCAGACACAGGGTCGGACTTGCTCCCAGCAGCCACCCGCCCAACGGTCTTCAGTTCACCGTTGTAAAGAGTAGGTGAACATGAGGACCCTGTGGACACACAGGTGATGGGACTTTGGCACTGCATATCCATGACTGGGGACACTGGCATCCAGTGGACACACACCTGGCGGATACACACTGGTGCACATGAGGACCATGTGGACCGTCGGCTGGTGGAGCTGCCCCCCCCCCCATCGCTCCTCACTCCCCCCTGATCTCTCTAAGGGGCGGAGGCCGGGCTCCTCGCGGGATTCTCTCTACGTCACGTGTCAGGTGGCCATTGGATTTCCCCTCTACGTCACGCGTCAGGTAGCCCGCGGGATTCATAGAAAATAGGTGCAGGAGTAGGCCATTCGGCCCTTCGAGCCTGCACCGCCATTCAATATGATCATGGCTGATCATCCAACTCAGTATCCCGTACCTGCCTTCTCTCCATACCCCCTGATCCCTTTAGCCACAAGGGCCACATCTAACTCCCTCTTAAATATAGCCAATGAACTGGCCTCAACTACCTTCTGTGGCAGAGAATTCCACAGATTCACCACTCTCTGTGTGAAAAAAAACGTTCTCATCTCGGTCCTAAAAGACTTCCCCCTTATCCTTAAACTGTGACCCCTTGTTCTGGACTTCCCCAACATGGGGAACAATCTTCCTCCATCTAGCCTGTCCAACCCCTTAAGAACTTTGTACGTTTCTATAAGATTCCCAAGACGTCTCGCCCTCAGGTGGTCCTGAGCCCAGCCCCACGTCACGCCGTCAGGTGGACCGCGACCCCTGTTTACGTCACGTCGTCAGGGAGACCGTGAGCCCCGCCCCACGTCACGCCGTCAGGTGGACCGCGACCTCTGTTTACGTCACGTCGTCAGGGAGACCGTGAGTCCAGCCCTCCGGTCAAAAAGGCCCACTTCAAAATTTAATCACTAGTCTATCACTCCGACCTGCGCGAGATCACCACTTATGAGGTGTTTGCGCAGTAATCACCCAGAATCAGAATCAACCAGGGTCAGGTGGATCGCGACCTCTGTTTACGTCACGTCGTTATGGAGACCGTGAGTCTAAACGACGTCACGCCGTCAGGTGGATCGCGAGCCCCGCCCCACGTCACGCCGTCAGGTGGATCGCAAGCCCCGCCCCACGTCATGCCGTCATGGCGACCGCGAACTCCGCGAGGATGGCGGTTTAACGGTCGGAGAGCGAGGGAGCGCTCGAGGGGACGGAGGATGGAGCGGGGAGAGACGACAGGTGGGGCCGAGTGGCGCAGGGTGGGGTCTGAGAAGGAGAGAAGGGCGTAGCGGTGGGGGGAGAGTGGGGTGGGAGAAGGACGGGCAGTGAGGGGTGTAGGCAGGGTGGGTGGGAGGGAGGGCATGGGGCTGGAGGGGAGGATGGTTGCGCAGGGGTAACAAGGAGGATGGAGAGGAGATAGCAAAGGGTTATGGGAGTGGAGCGGGTGGGGAGGGGGCAGGGGGATGGGCACAGGATCGAGGGGGGGGGGGCAGAGGGGATGGTGAGGGTTTAGGACACGTGAGGCAGACACAGAGGGGCATTGGGATTGGAACTGGGGAGGGGGAGATTAGGAGGGAGACACGGAGGGGGTTGTAGCTGGGAGACTGAGCCTGGCCAGGGAGGTAAAGGGGGTGCAGACAGCACCAGAGGTCATCTGTCTCTAGTCCGCTCTGCAGCATCCTGTCTCAATGTACAAGACATGGGGAGACCACACCTGCTGTGATATGTACAGTTCTGATCACCCTGCTACAGGAAGGGTGTTAGTAAACCGCAAAAGATGCAACATAGATTGATTGATTACCTGGATTGGAGGGTTTGAGTGAGAAGGAGAGGCTGGACAGGCTGGGATTGATTTCCATGGAGCGAAGAAACTAAGGGGGTGACCTTCTGTTTATAAAATCACGTGAGCACAGATCGGGTGAAGTTCTGAAACTAAGGTCTGTAGGTTTAATGTGAGAGGGGAAAAATTAAAGGGGACTTGTGGTGCTGCATGCCTCTTTGTAGTCCAACATTCATTAAAGTTCCAGCAGCCAGATTTGTTGCGTCCCTGACTGATGTGGTGTTTGTTTCAGGAAGCAGATAGAGCGAGAACAACGGGCTCTACATGTCAGAGACAGAGGCAAGGTCTGGTGAAAGGCCACAGAGAACATTAGAGCAACAGACACACGGAAGGCTGAGGTAAGAGGGAGCTGGGACTGGAAGATGGGTGTGTGTTTTGTCTTGCTTACTCCTCATTAAGATCTCACTTCTTCCTTTATCTCTTTGAATTTAGATCATCCAGACATGGCAGATTAGACCCTCTTCCCTAGAATCACCTCCCAAAGCACTCTACCCTTTTACACCACAACACAAAAGGGGCAGAAGTGAGAGTAGGCCACCTGCCTCCTCAAACCTGCCCCATAATTTAATGTGACCAGAGCCAATTTGCTCCACACCTCAACTCCTCTCCTGTGCCAACTGCACATAGCTTTCCATTCCCTGATCTTTGAAAAACTGACCTGTGACCTCTTTATCATCAACAATCTAACCTCCAGGGTGGAGAATTCCAGCATCACCATGCTCTCCCTGAATGTGCCTGAACAATTATGGTGTAATTGCCATAATTTGCAAATTCACCAACAAATTTAGCTACACTGTCATCCAAATTGTTAATGTAGATAACAAACAACAGTGGAAACAGCACTGGCTTCTGCATCACTCCACTGGTCACAGGCCTCCAATGAGAAATTGACTGCACATTGACTGCTTCCTCCAAGACAATCTTGAATCCAATTGTCTAGGTTGCCTTGGATTCCATGTGATCTAACCTTCCACGCTAGCCTACCATATGGCAAGTTGTCAATGGTGTTCTAGAGTCCATATAAACTGCCCTGGTCACTGTCCTGCCCTCATCTTCGAAATATACTTGTCAGGTTTGTGAGATAGGATTTCCCATGGACAAAGCAATGTTGACTATCTCCAATCCGACCTCGAGTCATACTGCACAGAAGCAGGCTCTTCTGTTCAACTAGGCTATCCAGACCAGATTTCCTATCTATGCTAGTCCCACCTGCCAGAATGTGACCCATATCCCTCTAAACCTTTCCTATCCAAGCACCTGTCCAAATGTCTTTTAAATGTTTTACAGCACCTGCCTTAAGGTCCTCCTCTGGCAGCTCGTTCTGTGTGAAAATGCTGCCCTCAGATTTCTATTGAATCTTTTCCCTCTCACATTAAACTTAAGTCCCTCTGGTTCTTGAGTTCCCTACTCAGGATAAAAGTTCGCAAGTTACACGAGTAGAATTGGGCCATTTAGTCAATCGAGACCACTCCCCATTCAATCATGACTGATCTCTACCTCCTTACCTCGTTTCTAAAAGAGTGCCCTTTCATTCTGTGGCTATAACCTCTGGTCCAAAACTCTCCCACCAGTGGAAACATGCTTTCCACATCCACTCTATCTATGCCTTTCATTATTCTGTAATTTTCAATGAGGTCCCCCCTCAACTTTCTAAACTTCGGCGAGTGGGGGCCCAGTGCTGTCAAATGCTCAGACTAGATAGACGATAATGTATTCACCTTCATATGATCACCTCTTAGCCTCCTGAGCTCAAAGTAATAAAGCCCTAGCCTGCCCAGCTCCCCCTTGTTAAAGAAAACTTTAAAACACAACACAAAGACCTGGCAATACAATCAAGACTTTATTCAAAAGCGCCAAATACAGTGATCACTGGGAGCAATTTTAAGAGATTGCTCAACGAACAAAAAAAATCATCTGCTTCTAATGTACAGATTTTCCTTTTGATGTTTGGTTTACCAGGGCAAACACTTTAGAGGTTTTCCTTCCTCCAAATGGTCTTATAACAAATATACATCATGCACTTCCGAAAGCACAGCAGAATAAACACAGCCCAATTCTACACCATTACAGATAAGCAAATATCCTGTTACCCTTTCAACCTTATTTTATTGCTTTATGATTGCGATTTATCCTTTGACAACAGAGAACAGATTCTGACTAAAGTAAACTGCAGTGTCAGCTGGGCATGCTCAGTTTCAACCTTCTTTGAAGCACAGAATTATTATAATGCATGAAAAGAACTTTAAACATTTTAAGCACTCAACCGTCCCTATCCCATTCTGTCTTCTTGAAGCATTGCAATTTATCTTTGTCACCCTATAGCTCAGGCCCTCATGTCCTGGCAACATCTTCATGGATCTTCTTTGCATTCTTTTCAGCTTAACAATATCCTTCCTCTAACAGGGTGACCAAAACTGAACACAATACTTCAAATTGGGCCTCACCAACAACTTGTACAACCGTTAACATAACATCCCAATTTTTATACTCATTGATGAAGGCCAATGTACCTATAGGCCTCTTGACCACATTATCTACCTGTGCAGCCACTTTGAGCGAACTGAGCACCTGCACTTTCAAAGGTATTTATTCACAAAATGCTGGAGTAACTCAGCAGGTCAGGCAGCATCTCAGGAGAGAAGGAATGGGTGACGTTTCGGGCCTAGACCTTTCTTCAGACTGATGTCAGGAGGGCGGGACAAAGGAAGGATATAGGTGGAGACAGGAAGACAGAGAACTGGGAAGGGGGAGGGGAAGAGAGGGACAGATAAGATGGAGGCGCAGGCAAGTTCCAAGAAAGCAGTTGTGGCTGTGGCTGCACTTTCAAGATCCCTCTGCCCTACAACACTCCCCAGGGCCCAGCCATTCTCTGTGAAGATGCTCCCCTGGTTTGACTTTCCAAAATGCAATGATGCCTTGCTCCTATCTGCATTAAATTCCATTAACCATTCCTCAGCCCAATTACATAGCTGATCAAGATCCTGCTGTGAATTTTGGTCACCATTGTTGCTATCTTCAATAGCACTCACTTTAGTGTCATCTGCAAACTTGCAATTCATGACTTGTGCATTCTCATCCAAATCATTGATGTAAACCACTAACATATGGACTCGGCACCAATCCCTGAGGCGCACCACTAGTCACAAGCCTCCAGTCTGAAAAACTACTTTCCACCATCACCTTCAGCTTTCTTCCATGAAGCCAATTCTCTATCCAGCACTCCCTTCCAGAGCAGCCAAATATGCACAACCTGACCAAATTCCTTGCTGAAAACTATATAGAAAAATGTCAATTACATTTTTGGTTGCTTCTTCAAATTACTCAATTAGATTTGTATTTGGAATCTCCCATATGCAAAACCATGCTGACTATTCCAAATCAGTCAAGAATCAGAGGAGTTAGGTTCCTGGTAAATCTTTCCCCACTCACTTTTTCTTTTAGGTTTTACATCAGAAGGTAGTGGATATATGGAACAACCTGCCAGAGGAGGTAGTTGAAGCAGGTACTATCATAACATTTAATAAACATTTGAACAGGTAGAAGGATAGATTTGGAAGGATATGGGCCAAATCCAGGCAGGTAGGATTAATATTCATGGGGCATATGGGTCGACGTGGGGAAGTTGGACTGAAAGGCCTGTTTCCACACTGTGTAACTCTAATCAGCCCATGTCAATAGACAATAGACAATAGGTGCAGGAGGAGGCCATTCGGCCCTTCGAGCCAGCACCGCCATTCAATGTGTTCATGGCTGATCATTCTCAATCAGTACCCTGTTCCTGCCTTCTCCCCATACCCCCTGACTCCGCTATCCTTAAGAGCTCTATCCAGCTCTCTCTTGAATGCATTCAGAGAATTGGCTTCCACTGCCTTTGAGGCAGAGAATTCCACAGATTCACAACTCTCTGACTGAAAAAGTTTTTCCTCATCTCAGTTCTAAATGGCCTACCCCTTATTCTTAAACTGTGGCCCCTTGTTCTGGACTCCCCCAACATTGGGAAGATGTTTCCTGCCTCTAACGTGTCCAACCCCTTAATAATCTTATACGTTTCGATAAGATCTCCACTCATCCTTCTAAATTCCAGTGTTTACAAGCCTAATCCAAATGCATGTATATCTTATCTCAGAATCCTCCCCAGTAATTTGCCAACCACAGATGTTAGGCTTCCTGGTCTATAGTTCCCAGGCTATTCCTTGCAGCCCTTCTTAAATAGGGGCACAACATTAGCCACCCTCCACTCGTGCGGCACCTCACCCATGCCTAATGATGATTCATATATCTCAGCCAGGGATCCTGCAATTCTTCTCAAGCTACCTACGGTATTCTCGGATATGTCTGATCAGTTGCAGGAGATTTATGTACTTTCAATTACCGTAGGACATCCAGCACCTCTTCAACCATATTACAGACTGTCCTAACTGAAGACCTTGCCCATCTCCTGCAGCACATGGAGATAACCATTTTGGTTTCTGGAGGACCCTATTCTCTCTCTATTTACCCTCTTTATCTTAATGTACATAAAATCTCTCTGGATTTTCCGTAATATTATTTCCCTATTTTTTGCCCTCTTGATTTTCCCAAAACTTCTCCAGGGTTACACTTGATCCCAGCTGCCTATGCAAGTTCTATGCCTCCTTTTTCCAGACAAGAGGCTCAATTTCTCTGATCATGCAGGCTTCGTTACTCCCACCTGCCTTGCCCTTTGCTCGAATTGGAACATGCATGCTCTGAGCTCATGCCATCACACTTTTAAAAGCATCCCACTTTCCAGATGTTCCTTTGCCTGCAAACAACCTACTCCATCAACTTGAGCAAGTACCTGTCTCATACCATCAAAGTTACACTAGTCCCAATTTAGAATTTTTACTGTGGGCCCACCCTCTCTTTATCCATAACTATTTTAAAGCTAATAGAACTGGTCACTGGCCCTAAAACGCTCATCCACTGACATTTCAGGCACTTGCCTGTCCCAATTTCCAAAGAGAAGATCAAGCTTTGCCCTCTCCAATAGTGGCCTCTACATACAGTGCATTCAGAAAGTATTCAGACCCCTTCATTTTGCTACGTTACAGCCTTATTTTAAAATGGATTAAATTCATTTTTTAATCATAAACGCCCGCCCCAATCGGAGGTCCAGAACGCTCTAGAGCAGGTTTTCATCAAGGATCTCTCTGTACTTTGCTCCGTTCATCTTTCCCTCGATCCTGACTAGTCTCCCAGTTCCTGCCACTGAAAAACATCCCCACAGCATGATGCTGCCACCACCATGCTTCACTGTAGATATTGTATTGGTCAGGCGATGAGCGGTGCCGCTTGGCATTCAGGCCAAAGATTTCAATCTTGGTTTCATCAGACCAGAGAATCATGTTTCTCATGGTCTGAGAGTGTTTTAGGTGCCTTTTGGCAAACTCCAAGCAGGCTATCATGTGCCTTTTACTGAGGAGTGGCTTCTGTCTGGCCATTCAACCATAAAGGCCTGATTGGTGGAGTGCTGCAGATATAGTTGTCCTTCTGGAAAATTCTCCCATCTTCACAGAGGAACTCTGGAGCTCTGTTAGAGTGACTATTGGGTTCTTGGTCACTCCCTGACCAAGGCCCTTCTCTCCCGATTGCTTAGTTTGGCCAGGCGGCCAGCTCTATGAAGAGCCCTGGTGGTTCCAAAGTTCTTCCATTTAAGAATGATGGAGGACACTATGCTCTTCGGGACCTGCAATTCTGCAGAAATTGTTTTATACCCTTCCCCAGATATGTCTCAACACAATCCTGTCTCGGATGTCTATGGACAATTCCATCGTCTTCATGGCTTGGTTTTTACCCTGACATGCACTGTCAACTGTGGGACCTTATGCAGATGGGTGGATGTCTTTCCAAGTCATGTCCAATCAATTTAATTTACCACTGGTGGACTCCAGTCAAGTTGTAGAAACATCTCAAGGATAATCAATAGAAATAGGATGAACAAAAGCTCAATTTTGAGTGTCATAGCAAAAGGTCTGAATACTTATGTAAATATGATATTTCAGTTATTTCTTTTCAAATTACTTTTCAAAAATTTCAAAACACCTATTTTCGCTTTTTTATTCTGGGGTATTGTGTGTAGATTGATGATAACAAAAGTGAATTTAATCCATTTTAAAATAAGGCTGTAACAGAGCACAATGTAGAAGAACTGAAGGGGTCTGAATACTTTCTGAATGCACTGTATTACCTAAAGAAACTTTCCTGAATTCATTTGACAAATTCCATCCCATCGCAGCCCTTGACACTCTGTCAGTCCCAGTCTATATTGGGAAAGTTAAAATTGCCGATGGTGGTGACCCTATTAATCAGCTGTCGGAAATCTCCTCGCACATTTGTTCTTATAATTCCCGTTGACTATTTAAGGGCCTATAGTACATTCCCAACAAGCTAATCATCTGTTTTTTTATTACTCAGCTCCACCCCTATAACCTCACTGCAAGACCCATCAGAAATGTCATCTGATTACTGCTGTGACATTCTTCCTAATCAATCGAGCACCATCCCCTCCTCTTTTACCCCCACCTCTATCTTGTACCTCTCGCACCTGTACCCGAGATCATTAAACTGCCAGTTCTGTACCTCTCTTAGCGATGTTTTTGTAATGTTTTAAATGTCCCAGTCGCATGTACCTATCCAAGACTTGCCCATCAGGCCTCTCACATTAAATAGATGCAATTCAATAGAAACAAAGAAACATAGAAAATAGGTGCAGGAGGAGGCCATTCGGCCCTTTCAGCCAGCACCGCCATTCATTGGGATCATGGCTGATCATCCACAATCAGTAACCCTGAAGTAATCAGGAAGCAGAGGGTGATGGTGGAAGGTTGCTTCTCAGAATGGAGGCCTGTGACTACTGGTGTGCCACAGGGTTTGGTGCTGGGCCCGTTACTGTTTGTCATCTACGTCAATAATTTGGATGAGAACATACAGGACAAGATCAGCAAGTTTGCTGATGATACAAAAGTTAGTGGTTTTGCAGATAGTGAAGATGGTTGTGAATGATTGCAGCAGGATCTGGAACGATTGGCCACGTGGGTGGAGGAATGGTTGATTGAATTTAATACAGAGAAGTGTGAGGTGTTGCATTTTGGGTTGTCGAACAAGAGCAGGACCTACACAGTAAATGGTAAGCCTCTGGGTAATGTTGTAGCGCAGAGGATCTAGGAGTACAAGTGCATGGTTCCTTGAAGGTCGAATCGCAGGTAGATAAAGTGGTCAAAAAGGCTTTTGGCACTTTGGCGTTCATCAGTCAGAGTCTTGAGAATAGAAGTCTACCGAGGCCAGACGACAACTCTCAGACACCTCTTCCTACTTATCCCTGGACCATGACCCCACCGACAAACACCAGACCTTTATCATCAGCACCATCACGGAGCTCACCATTTCCGGCGATCTACCCTCCAATGCCTCCAAACTTATAGTTCCCCAGCCCCGCACGGCCCGATTCTACCTCCTACCCAAAATCCATAAACAGAACTGTCCCGGCAGACCCATTGTCTCTGCCTGCTCATGTCCCACCAAACTTATTTCCATCTACCTCGAGTCCATCCTATCCCCCCTGGTTAAATCCCTCCCCACCTACGTCCAAGACACCTCACACACTCTCCATCTCCTCGATAACTTCCGGTTCCCAGGCCCCCACTCCCTCATCTTTGCCATGGATGTCCAGTCACTCTACACTTCCATCCCCCACAAGGATGGTCTCGAAGCCCTCCGTTTCTTCCTCGACCGTAGAACCAGCCAATCCCCATCTACCAACACTCTCCTCCGCCTAGCAGAGCTGGTTCTTACCCTTAACAACTTCTCCTTTGACTCCTCCCACTTACTCCAGACCAGAGGCGTAGCTATGGGCACTCGCATGGGCCCTAGCTATGCTGCTTCTTTGTCGGGTACGTCGAACAATCCCTGTTCCGGGCGTACACCGGCCACATCCCCGAACTCTACATCCGCTACATCGACGACTGCATTGGTGCTACCTCTTGTACCCATGCAGAACTCACTGACTTCATACACTTCACTTCCAATTTCCATCCTGCCCTTAAATATACCTGGACTATCTCCGACATCTCCCTCCCGTTTCTGGACCTCACCATCTCCATCACAGGAGATAGACTAGTGACGGACATTTACTATAAACCCATTGACTCGCACAGCTATCTGGACTACACTTCTTCCCACCCGGTCCCCTGCAAAAAGTCTATCCCCTACTCCCAATTCCTCCGTCTACGCCGCATCTGAGCCCGGGATGAGGTGTTTCACACTAGGGCGTCAGAGATGTCCTCATTCTTCAGGAAACGGGGCTTCCCCTCCTCCATTATAGATGAGGCTCTCACTACGCTCTCTTCTACATCCCGCAGCTCCGCCCTTGCTCCCCCTCTCCCCACTCGCAACAAGGACAGAATCCCCCTCGTTCTCACCTTCCACCCCACCAGCCAGCGGATCCAACAAATCATCCGCCAACATTTCCGTCACCTACAACGGGACCCCACCACTGGCCGTATCTTCCCATCCCCTCCCCTCTCTGCGTTCCGCAGAGACCGTTCCCTCCGTAACTCCCTGGTCCACTCGTCCCTTCCTAACCAAACCACCCCATTCCCGGGCACTTTCCCCTGCAACCGCACGAGATGCAACACCTGTCCCTTTACCTCCCCCCTCAACTCCATCCAAGGACCCAAACAGTCTTTCCAGGTGAGACAGAGGTTCACCTGCACCTCCTCCAACCTCATCTATTGCATCCGCTGCTCTAGATGTCAACTTATTTACATCGGCGAAACCAAGCGCAGGCTCGGCGATCGCTTCGCTCAACACCTGCGCTCGGTCCGCGTTGGCCAAACTGATCTCCCGGTGGCCGAGCACTTCAACTCCCCCTCCCATTCCCAGTCTGACCTTTCTGTCATGGGCCTCCTCCAGTGCCATAGTGAGGCCCACCGAAAATTGGAGGAACAGCACCTCGTATTTCGCCTGGGCAGCTTGCAGCCCAGTGGTATGAACATCGACTTCTCCAACTTATGATAGTTCCTCTGTCCCTCTCTTACCCTCCCCCTTCCCAGTTCTCCCTCTATCTTCCTATCTCCACCTATATCCTTCCTTTGTCCCGCCCCCCCTGACATCAGTCTGAAGAAGGGTCTCGGCCCGAAACGTCACCCATTCCTTCTCTCCTGAGATGCTGCCTGACCTGCTGAGTTACTCCAGCATTTTGTGATAGAAGTTGGGATGTCATGTTGCAGTTGAAGAAGACCTTGGTCAGACCACATTTAGAATATTGTGTTCAGTTCTGGGCACCATGTTATAGGAAATATATTATCAGCTTGAAAGGGTTCAGAGGATGTTGCCAGGACTAGTGGGTGTGAGCTAAAGGGAGAGGTTGAGTAGGCTGGATCTTTGTTCCATGGAGCGTAGGAGGATGAGGGGAGATCTTATAGAGGTACACAAAATCATGAGAGGAATAGATCAGGTCGATGCACAGAGTCTTTTATCCAGAGTAGGGGAATCGAGGACCAGAGGACATAATTTCAAGGTGAAGGGGAAAAGATTTAATAGGAATCTGAGGAGTTATTTTTTCACGCAGAGGGTGGTGGGTGTGTGGAACAAACTGCCGGAGGAGGTAGTTGAGGCAGGGCCTATCCCATCGTTTAAGAAACAGTTGAACAGGTATGTGGATAGGACAGGTATTGAGGGTTATGAACAAATGTGCAGGCAAGTGGGACTAGGGTAGCTGGGACATTGTTGGTCGGTGTGGGAGAGTTGGGCCGAAGAGCCTGTTTCCACAATGTATCACTCTATGACTCTAACCCATGCCTGCCTTCTCCCCATAGCCTTTGATTCCACTAGCCCCAAGAGCACAGTGGCGCAGCAGTAGAGTTGCTGCCTTACAGCGAATGCAGCGCCGGAGACCCAGGTTCGATCCTGACTACGGGCACCGTCTGTATGGAGTTTGTACGTTCATCCCGTGACCTGCGTGGATTTTCTCTGAGATCTTCGGTTTCCTCCCACACTCCAAAGACGTACAGGTATGTAGGTTAATTGGCTGGGCAAATGTAAAAATTGTCCCTAGTGGGTGTAGGATAGTGTTCGTGCGCGGGGATCGCTGGGCGGCGCGGACCTGGTGGGCCGAAGGGCCTGTTTCTGCCCTGTATCTCTAATAAATCTAAATCTAAAAAAAGCTCTATCTAACTCTCTTTTAAATTCTTCCAGTGAATTTGCCTCCACTGCCTTCTGTGGCAGAGAATTCCACAAATTCACAAATTCTCTGCTCTCTGGGTGATTCCACAAATTCTCTGCTCTCTGGGTGATTCCACAAATTCACAACAGTCCAACGTTGCTTCCTGCTGTGCTATCCCGCCAAGTGAGCTTTCTTTATCACCTTCCATACCTAGTTCCAGCCGCTCACCTGCCTCAGTTCTCTCAGTTCTGCAATGAACCCCCCCCTCCACCCAGCAATTTTAATTTGAACCCACCCGACTATCAGCAGCAAACTTTCCTGCCAGGATATTGGTTGGTCTTCAGTTCAAGTGTAACCCGTCCTTCTTGTATGGATCACCTCTGCCTCAGAAGAGATTCCAATGGTTCAAAAATCTAAATCCCTACCCTCTGCAACAACTCCTCAGCCACACATTTATCTGTCCAAATTTCTTGTACTTGCTCTCATTACATGTGGTACTGGAGGTCCTGCTTTTGAACCATTTGCCTAACTACGTATATTAATTTTGCGGGACCTTTTCCATTTTCCTAATGTTATTGGTGCCCACATGCACAGCAATCACCCTCCCCTTGAGAATGTCCATGCCTGTCCAAATGCTGGTAGATCCAGTCCCTCCAACTTCTCTCAAATAACCTCTGCACCACTGATGTCAGACCCACTGTTCTATAGACAATAGACAATAGACAATAGGTGCAGGAGTAGGCCATTCAGCCCTTCGAGCCAGCACCGCCATTCAATGCGATCATGGCTGATCACTCTCAATCAGTACCCCGTTCCTGCCTTCTCCCCATACCCCCTCACTCCGCTATCCTTAAGAGCTCTATCCAGCTCTCTCTTGAAAGCATCCAACGAACTGGCCTCCACTGCCTTCTGAGGCAGAGAATTCCACACCTTCACCACCCTCTGACTGAAAAAGTTCTTCCTCATCTCCGTTCTAAATGGCCTACCCCTTATTCTCAAACTGTGGCCCCTTGTTCTGGACTCCCCCAACATTGGGAACCTGTTATCTGCCTCTAATGTGTCCAATCCCCTAATTATCTTATATGTTTCAATAAGATCCCCCCTCATCCTTCTAAATTCCAGTGTATACAAGCCCAATCGCTCCAGCCTTTCAACATACGACAGTCCCGCCATTCCGGGAATTAACCTAGTGAACCTACGCTGCACGCCCTCCATAGCAAGAATATCCTTCCTCAAATTTGGAGACCAAAACTGCACACAGTACTCCAGGTGCGGTCTCACCAGGGCCCGGTACAACTGTAGAAGGACCTCTTTGCTCCTATACTCAACTCCTCTTGTTACGAAGGCCAACATTCCATTGGCTTTCTTCACTGCCTGCTGAACCTGCATGCTTCCTTTCATTGACTGATGCACTAGGACACCCAGATCTCGTTGAACTCCCCCTCCTCCTAACTTGACACCATTCAGATAATAATCTGCCTTTCTATTCTTACTTCCAAAGTGAATAACCTCACACTTATCTACATTAAACTGCATCTGCCATGTATCCGCCCACTCACACAACCTGTCCAAGTCACCCTGCAGCCTTATTGCATCTTCCTCACAATTCACACTACCCCCCAACTTAGTATCATCTGCAAATTTGCTAATGGTACTTTTAATCCCTTCGTCTAAGTCATTAATGTATATCGTAAATAGCTGGGGTCCCAGCACCGAACCTTGCGGTACCCCACTGGTCACTGCCTGCCATTCCGAAAGGGACCCATTTATCCCCACTCTTTGCTTTCTGTCTGTCAACCAATTTTCTATCCATGTCAGTACCCTACCCCCAATACCATGTGCCCTAATTTTGCCCACTTATCTCCTATGTGGGACCTTGTCGAAGGCTTTCTGAAAGTCGAGGTACACCACATCCACGGACTCTCCCTTGTCAATTTTCCTAGTTACATCCTCAAAAAATTCCAGTAGATTTGTCAAGCATGATTTCCCCATCGTAAATCCATGCTGACTCGGAATGATCCCGTTACTGCTATCCAAATGCTCAGCAACTTCGTCTTTTATAATTGACTCCAGCATCTTCCCCACCACTGATGTCAGATTTATTCTTGCTGTCTTTTTCAATAATTCCCTTCTTAAATAGCCTTGTTCAAAACATCTCACAGTGGTGCAGCTGATATAGCTGCTGAACAGGTCAGGCAGCATCTCGGGAGAGAAGGAATGGGTGACGTTTGGGGTCGAGACCCTTCTTCAGACTGATGTCAGGGGGGCGGGACAAGGAAGGATATAGGTGGAGACAGGAAGATAGAGGGAGAACTGGGAAGGGGGAGGGGAAGAGAGGGACAGAGGAACTATCTAAAGTTGGAGAAGTCAATGTTCATACCGCTGGGCTGCAGGCTGCCCAAGCGAAATATGAGAAGTTGGGAGGTCATGTTGCAGTTGAAGAAGACCTTGGTGAGACCGCATTTGGAATATTGTGTTCATTTCTGGGCACCATGTTATAGGAAAAATATTGTCAAGCTTGAAAGGGTTCAGAGGATGTTGCCAGGACTAGAGGGTGTGAGCTAAAGGGAGAGGTTGAGTAGGCTGGGTCTTTGTTACATGGAGCGTAGGAGGATGAGGGGAGATTTCACTTGGGCAGCCTGCAGCCCAGCGGTATGAACATTGACTTCTCCAACTTTAGTTCCTCTGTCCCTCTCTTCCCCTCCCCCTTCCCAGTTCTCCCTCTATCTTCCTGTCTCCAGCTCTATCCTTCCTTTGGCCCGCCCCCTGACATCAGTCTGAAGAAGGGTCTCGACCCGAAACGTCACCCATTCCTTCTCTCCTGAGATGCTGCCTGACCTGCAATTTTAGTGGGTAGAATGGGAAGAGGCAGTGGGAAAGGGGGTGGGGGGAGAGGATGGGGGAATAGGAGAAGGGAGAGATTGTAACATATTTACCAAAACGGCGCAATAAAATTCTTATTTGCAGTACCATAATATGTCTAAATGATAACATAAAAACAAATACATTTTCAGTTCATTAATAAAAACAATATTAGTGAAAAACAAAAAAAGCCCAAAGATAAAATGGGGGAGAATAGACAATAGACAATAGACAATAGGTGCAGGAGTAGGCCATTCAGCCCTTCGAGCCAGCACCGCCATTCAATGCGATCATGGCTGATCACTCTCAATCAGTACCCCGTTCCTGCCTTCTCCCCATACCCCCTCACTCCGCTATCCTTAAGAGCTCTATCCAGCTCTCTCTTGAAAGCATCCAACGAACTGGCCTCCACTGCCTTCTGAGGCAGAGAATTCCACACCTTCACCACCCTCTGACTCAAAAAGTTCTTCCTCATCTCCGTTCTAAATGGCCTACCCCTTATTCTCAAACTGTGGCCCCTTGTTCTGGACTCCCCCAACATTGGGAACATGTTATCTGAGGGTAGGATTTTTTTAAAGGCTGGTTGGTGTGCACTCAAAGGTCCTGTTTCCATGCTGTTTATCTCTGACTCTGTCCCAACAACGACACTGTTCCGCCGCTGTGGGACCGTGTGTGGCTCACCCCTCATCCCGCATCCTTGTCAACTCCAAACAACACAAACCAACACTTTTAGACATTTGAGGTTGTATATAAGCTTTATCCCTGAAATTTGGTGAGTTAATCTCTTTTGGGCTATTTTCAATGCAAATATACTCTTAAATAACGAGACCAACATCGCACATAGTATTTCAGGTATGGCTAAACTTCAACTGTATTTTCATCTCCAACCCGCTTGCAATAAATCCCAATGTGCTACTTACCTTCCTGATGTTTGTTGCACCTTCATGTCGACTGTCAGGTGTCTCATGCACAAGAACACCTCGATCTGTCTGCACTCCACCCACTTTTAATTTCTACTGCCTTTTCATACTTCACACAAGTGCTTAACCTTGCATTGTTTTTCATTAAGTTCCGTTCGCCGGTTTAAACCCATTCTCTTGACCCGTGTCTGTCTAAGATGCCTTGTTTTGGGAGGAGCACAGTTGGGTAAGGGAGGAGAGGGTGGTGGGGGCTGGTGAGCAGAGATGGTGAATCAGAGGACATGAGTGTGAGAGAGGCATCATCTGCAGGATAATTTCCTCCCACAACAGCAGTGAACTAATGTTGGCCCTCTGTGTACTGGAATATAATATATAGAATGGATTGGATAATAAACATCCAGAGAAAAGATACATCCCTCCCTAGGAACGCACACTATTAATGTTGGACACTGAGCTATGAGAGTGTTGTAAAGTATGTAATGTTAGGAACGATGATGTTAATTTTGACAGGAACAAAATTGCGTGATTGCAGGAAGCAGGGATGGGCACATGGCACGGCTGTGATTTTGGCCTGAACTGGACATTCCTGTGTGGTAAATTCTAAAGAATTCTTTCCAGCTTTCGGTTCAATTGACGATCCAATGAACTCACTCCTTCAATCATTCTTACCCATTCCTGATATAATGTTTGTGAGATGCCAGTTGCAAAGCAAGAATAGAGGATTCTTCACTTCTGACAAAAAAAACACCAGTCGTTGCACATTGGGCAATATTAACAACAGAAAAGTACGAGATTAAGCAAGAGGCTTTCTGGGAAGACAGACAGAGACATTCTGTGGTAACTTGATTTTCAGTTCCCTCTCTGGTCTTACTCCTCCTTATCTCTGCAATCCATTCCGTGCAGCATCTGATATATCTTAGCTACTCATCTGCACATTTAATGTTTTCATAGCTGGCAGAGAGTTGAACAGCATGGAAGCATGCACCTTGGCCCAACACGTCAGTGGTTTACCTATACCCCTGAGCAAGTGTTCCTCGAAGTGTTGGAGCAACACAACCGGACAGATAGCATCTGTAGAGGGAATGGACAGATGGTGGTCTGAGTCTGAAGAGGGGCCCTGACATGAAACATCGCCTGTCCATTCCCTCCACAATGCTGCTTGACCTGCTGAGCTCTTCCAGCACTTGGAATTTTGGTCAGAATTGCAGAATATGCAGTTTGTTGTGTGTCTCTCCACATCTTTATTGTCCAAGTATCTCTTCAAATTTCTTTAATACATGATAATTGTACATGCCTCAACCACTTCCTCTGGCTGCTCATTCCATATACTCATCACGCTCTGAAAAATGTGACACTCCTTAAACCTATGACTTTTATCCGGAGAAAGAGATTGTGACTATCCAGCTTACTAACATTCCTCACAATTTTATAAACCTCCATAAAGACACTGCTCAGGTTTTGTCCTTGCTCCAGGGAAAATAGACAGCTTATCCATTCTCTCCCTTTAAACTCAAAAGTCCCAACAACATTTTCTAGTTTTGGCTGTTTTGCAGCTGCCAAGGCCCCATGTGGTGTCTGCTCATCATAGTTCTCGAGCACTGACACCAATGTGCAAAACAAATGATTTTGTGGATGTTCCTTTTCCAGTCCTCTCTGTTACTGTAGTTCCACCACACAGCTGAGTGTCCAGAGCTGCCACGTTACAGGAGGTTGATGTAGAATGTAAAACATGTCATGGAGCTGCTGGGCAGAACGGCGTGTTTCTGTGCAGAGACATAAATAATTAATCTTCCCTTCTGTGGCCATTGCAGGTCAAACGGAAACACGTGTCTTGGTCAATTCTGCCCTCTTCTACCATCCTGGCAAAATGAGAGCAAGATTCGGGAACGACAATTACTGGAATCTTGAGCAAAATGCTGGAGTAATACAACGGCTCAGGCAGAGTTTGCTGAAGGAATGGAAAGCCATTTTGGGTTTGTCAGACTGAAGAAAGTGCGAACAAACAACTTTCAATATCAGGAGCGCAGGTAACATTGGCAAACTGATCAAAATTCGACATAAAGAATCAAGGGGACAATTGGTGAAATGAGGACTGGAATATGAGGGAACAGGAGAGAGTGACGAGTGGTTGTACAGACTGAGAATCAGTATCCTTGGAAGCTTGAGTGAATAAATGATGATCCCTGTTTTCCAGTATGTGCTAAGTCTTGTTCCACTATTTCCTCTGTGTTGAGCTCAGTCACGATGTTCTCATGCTGATTTTCAAACCGTTTAGTGGTCCCATCTGTCTCCCTCGTTGCAGTACTCTCCATAATTTTTAATGGTCCAAGATATATGGCTGCCTCCAATTCAGATCTTTAGATAAACTGATGTAATTTTTCGTGAATGAGGAATGATTGTGTGGATGTTCCTTGTCCAGTCCCCTCTGTTCACTGCAGTCCCAGGACACAGCTGAGTGCACAGTGCTTCCACATTGCAGGATGTTGGTGTGCAGTATAAAACAAGTCAATGTTGTTGGGCTGAATGGCCTGTTCCTCTGCAGTAACTTCCATACAAAACACCCTTGTTTTTGCAACCACTACATTACTAATGGGTTAACTTCCCTGCTCTATCATCCGTGTTTTTACCAGGAAATACATAGACTGAGAAGAAGGGACTTTTCACACAAAGGAATCAGGTAACCATTGATGAAAGGGCTCAGATGCAAATTGAGCGACAAGGAAATGAGAATTTATGGAAAAGGAGAGTGGCTGAGGATAGGAGGAGGGAATGGACGATAGAGGCAGTTTTCATAGGAGTTTGAGTGGAAGGGCTTAAATACTTGTTTCTGTGTACCAAATTCAAATCTGCCATCATAACATTTCCAATGGAAGCACTGCAGATTAATTTGCCACCATTCCCACAATCCTGTTTGTAAAAAGAAACATCTAGACGGAAAACAAAGTACTTTTCATATCGGGCACAGGTAACATTTTGTGAAAGGCGACAGATGCAAATTAGGCTTGTACACACTGGAATTTAGAAGGATGAGGGGATTTAATTGAAACATATAAGATTATTAAGGGATTGGACACGTTGAAGGCAGGAAACATGTTCCCAATGTTGGGGGAGTCCAGAACTAGGGGCCACAGTTTAAGAAAAAAGGGTAGGCTATTTAGAACGGAGATGAGGAAAAACTTTTTCAGTCAGAGAGTTGTAAATCTGTGGAATTCTCAGCCTCAGAAAGCAGTGGAGGCCAATTTTCTGGATGCTTTCAAGAGAGAGCTAGATAGAGCTCTTAAGGATAGTGGAATCAGGGGGTATGGGGAGAAGGCAGGAACGGGGTACTGATTGAGAATGATCAGCCATGATAATATTGAATGGTGGTGCTGGCTCAAAGGGCCAAATGGCCTACTCCTGCACCTATTGTCTATTGTCTATTGTCTACGCGACAGATGAAAAAAGGACAAAAGGAGAGTTAATGGAAAGGGGGGAGAGGGAGGCAAAGAGTTTTCAAGGCAGTTTGAAATATTGGACTAGTGCAGTAAGGAACTCTAGATGCTCGTTTAAACTGAAGATACATACAAACAGCTGGAGTAACTCAGTGGGACAGGCAGCATCTCTGGGGAGAAGGAATGGGTGACGTTTTGGGTCGAGAACCTTCTTTTGATGGGTCGAGAACCAAAACATCACCCACTCCTTCTCTGCAGAGATGCTTGCCTGTCCCGCTGAGTTACTCCAGCTTTTTGTGTCTATCTCTGAATTATTGGACTGATTGGCCTGTTTCCATGCAGTATCTTCATAATTCACACTGACATATCTGGACATTGCAGTTCCAATGGAAATGCTCCATTGTTCAATTCTCCCCTGTTCTGTTATCATATTTATAATGGCAGTTCAATGAGAATAAGGCATCTTGCACTTCAGGATCCCAGATAACTGGCCAAATTTCACAGTGGCAAACTGAGCAAAAGTTGGAAATGTGGAACGAGAGAGGGATTGTCCAATGGGCAGTGAGGGGAGAAGACATGAAAGAGACAACAGCTGGAGAGGCACAGAGTGAGAGAGACAAACTAATGAATGGATGGGCATAAGAAGGAGGTGTTTGAGTTGCAGACAGTGTTAGGGGGCAGTGAAAGGGGAGAGAAATGTTTATTACAGTTTGAAAGCAAAGGCAGAATTTTCCCTATTTCCCAATTTGCACCAATCTCATTCACCTGTTACTGCTGATCCTGGTCATAAAATTCATAACCTGGTTTTAAATGCCTTCCATGGCCTTGTCCCTTCCTATCACATATGCCCCACCATTACTCTCTCAGCCACTCGAATTCTGACCTGTTATCCACAAATTTGACAGCTTCACAATTAATATCTTTGTCTTCAGCTGCCCAGGCCCTGTGTGCCGTTAGCCCATACCTGATCCCGAGCCCAGTGACCAATGTCTGGCACAGTGATTATCCTGTGGAAGTTTTCTATCCAATGCTCTATGTACATTGCATATCCACTGGCGCGGTTCTTGTGTGTGCAAGTATTCAAAGGCAGGTTGGGTAACTAAATGGGACTGCAATGGATGCTCAGTGTACTGGGATTAGATGAAGAAGCGTGGGAGGAGCTGGTGTCATTTTAAAGCATGGAATTGGTGTTGGTTGGATTGGACACTTCTTTGGTGGGCAGTTCGATTATAATTGTCCATTTAAATTATAGAAGATCCATTGCATTGCCCGTGGTGTTGTATGGATGTGTCCAGTAGATATTCTTCAACATCCTCTATCCATTAAAGATCCAATAGTCAGAGCCCTCTGTCCAATGATGCTTCTTAGTATTGTGTATGTTTTAGGAAGCTCACTGACTGAGAACAATGGACTCTCCATGTCTGAGGCAGAGAAAACGGCCGGGGAAAAGTCACAGGAACATTCAGCAATGGATGGAAGCAAGGCTGAGGTGAGAGAGGGAGCTCGGACTGGGAGAGTCATAGAGTCATACAGTGTGGAAACAAGCCTTTTGGCCCAACTTGTCCACGCCGACCTATCCTATCCATGTACTTGTTGTGAAAGTAGCTGTCTCAATTACCTCCACTGGCAGCTCGTCCCATATACCTACCACCCTTTGCATTAAAAAAAAAAGTTGCCCCTCAGGTTCCTTCCTATTCAATCTTTTCCCCCTCACCTTCAATTCATGGCCTCTGGTTTTGATTCCCCTACTCTGGGGAAAAGACTGTGCATTTATACTATGTATTCCTCTCATGAAATGATACGGCTCTATAATATCACCCCTCATCTTCCTGCACTCCCGAGTTATAAAGTTCTGGCCTGCTCGACCAAGGAGTGAATTTCCTGTGTCCTCTTCTGCTGTTCCACCACTGCATTATTTATCATTGAATTAGAATTCTCCATCAATGACAATAGACAATAGACAATAGGTGCAGGAGTAGGCCATTCAGCCCTTCGAGCCAGCACCGCCATTCAATGCGATCATGGCTGATCACTCTCAATCAGTACCCCGTTCCTGCCTTCTCCCCATACCCCCTCACTCCGCTATCCTTAAGAGCTCTATCCAGCTCTCTCTTGAAAGCATCCAACGAACTGGCCTCCACTGCCTTCTGAGGCAGAGAATTCCACACCTTCACCACTCTCTGACTGAAAAAGTTCTTCCTCATCTCCGTTCTAAATGGCCTACCCCTTATTCTTAAACTGTGGCCTCTTGTTCTGGACTCCCCCAACATTGGGAACATGTTTCCTGCCTCTAATGTGTCCAATCCCCTAATTATCTTATATGTTTCAATAAGATCCCCCCTCATCCTTCTAAATTCCAGTGTATACAAGCCCAATCGCTCCAGCCTTTCAACATACGACAGTCCCGCCATTCCGGGAATTAACCTAGTGAACCTACGCTGCACGCCCTCAATAGCAAGAATATCCTTCCTCAAATTTGGAGACCAAAACTGCACACAGTACTCCAGGTGCGATCTCACCAGGGCCCGGTACAACTGTACAAGGATCTCTTTGCTCCTATACTCAACTCCTCTTGTTATGAAGGCCAACATTCCATTGGCTTTCTTCACTGCCTGCTGTACCTGCATGCTTCCTTTCAGTGACTGATGCACTAGGACACCCAGATCTCGTTGAACATCCCCTCTTCCTAACTTGACACCATTCAGATAATAATCTGCCTTTCTATTCTTACTTCCAAAGTGAATAACCTCACACTTATCTACATTAAACTGCATCTGCCATGTATCCGCCCACTCACACAACCTGTCCAAGTCACCCTGCAGCCTTATTGCATCTTCCTCACAATTCACACTACCCCCCAGCTTAGTATCATCTGCAAATTTGCTAATGGTACTTTTAATCCCTTCATCTAAGTCATTAATGTATATCGTAAATAGCTGGGGTCCCAGCACCGAACCTTGCGGTACCCCACTGGTCACTGCCTGCCATTCCGAAAGGGACCCATTTATCCCCACTCTTTGCTTTCTGTCTGTCAACCAATTTTCTATCCATGTCAGTACCCTACCCCCAATACCATGTGCTCTAATTTTGCCCACTAATCTCCTATGTGGGACCTTGTCGAAGGCTTTCTGAAAGTCGAGGTACACCACATCCACTGACTCTCCCCTGTCAATTTTCCTAGTTACATCCTCAAAAAATTCCAGTAGATTTGTCAAGCATGATTTCCCCTTCGTAAATCCATGCTGACTCGGAATGATGCTGTTACCGCTATCCAAATGCTCAGCAATTTCGTCTTTTATAATTGACTCCAGCATCTTCCCCACCACTGATGTCAGACTAACTGGTCTATAATTACCCGTTTTCTCTCTCCCTCCTTTCTTAAAAAGTGGGATAACATTTGCTATCCTCCAATCCACAGGAACTGATCCTGAATCTATAGAACATTGAAAAATGATCTCCAATGCTTCCACTATTTCTAGAGCCACCTCCTTAAGTACCCTGGGATGCAGACCATCAGGCCCTGGGGATTTATCAGCCTTCAGTCCCATCAGTCTACCCAAAACCATTTCCTGCCTAATGTGGATTTCTTTCAGTTCCTCCATCACCCTAGGTTCTCCGGCCCCTAGAACATTTGGGAGATTGTGTGTATCTTCCTCAGTGAGGACAGATCCAAAGTAACGGTTTAACTCATCTGCCATTTCTTTGTTCCCCATAATAAATTCCCTGCTTCTGTCTTCAAGGGACCCACATTTGCCTTGACTATTTTTTTCCTCTTCACGTACCTAAAAAAACTTTTGCTATCCTCCTTTATATTATTGGCTAGTTTACCCTCGTACCTCATCTTTTCTCCCCGTATTACCTTTTTAGTTAACTTTTGTTGCTCTTTAAAAGAGTCCCAATCCTCTGTCTTCCCACTCTTCTTTGCTATGTTATACTTCCTCTCCTTAATTTTCTTTTTTTTTTCCTGCCAAGATCACTCAGTGTCTTCTCACAGGAACACAGCAAAACAGGGACAAATGTAGATTGCCTGCCCTGTGTCAATGCAATCATAACTGATCTGCCCCAGGCTTCAACTGATAGAGTCAAAGTGCCATACAGCACGGATACAGGGCATTCAGTTCACCTTGTCCATACTGATCATTAAGTATCAATTTATATCATTCCCAGATATCAACATATGATCTGTCACCTTCTAGGCCTTGGTGATTCAAGTGCTCATCTAGATACTTCTGAAATGTTGTGATAGCCTCTGCCATCACCATCCTCCATACAGTGTTACACTCCTGGGCCCTGTCATTTACAGTGTTAAACTCCTGGGCCCTGTCATTTACAGTGTTACACTCCTGGGCCCTGTCATTTACAGTGTTACTCTCCTGGGTCCTGTCATTTACAGTGTGAAGAAGGCATATGGCATTGTTGCCTTCATTGGACAGGACATTGAGTGAAGGGTTAGGACATCACGTTACATCTGGATAGAACATTAGTGAGTCTACATGAGTAGCATGTGCATTTCTGATCACCATGCTATTGGAAGAATGTGATTGAGATAGAGAGGCTGCAGAAGGATGTTGCCGGGACAGGAGTGCTCAAGATGTGAGGAGAGCCTGGATGCGTGGGGGCTGTTTCTTTTTTGGAGTGAAGGAGGCTGTGGGGTGACCTTGCCGAGGTTTATTAAATTACGAGGGGCATAGATAAGATTGATGCTTGCATTCATTTTACCAAGGCAGAGGTTGGAGGCCTCTATAGGCTGACTGAAGCTGGAGGCCATGGGTTTAATGTCTGGCTGGATTATGGGCTATTACCTACAAAGAGAGGATAGCTGATGGAAGTATATAAAGTTACGAGAGGTATAGAGAGACTAGTCAGTTAGACCTTCTTTCCCAATGCGAAATTGTCAAACACTTGAGGGAATAGATTTAAGGTGAGAGAGACAAAGTTTAACGTAGATGTGTAGTTTAGTTTTTTTTACACAGGGTGATGGGTGCCTGGAACATCCTGCCATGGGTGGTGAGGAAGCAGATACAATAGTGGCATCGGAGAGGTTTACAGATAGGCTCGTGGACCTGCAGGGAATGGAGGGATATTGATCATATGTCGTCATGCAGCAGGGAAAAAACCCTTCGGCCCAATTCATTAATGTCGGCTCAGATCCCCTTGTTCAGGTAGTTCCATTGGCCCATTTTTTTCTAAACCTTTCCATGTACCTGTCCAAGTATCTTTTTAATACCGTTATAGTCCTGCATCAACTACATCCACGGGCAGCATGTTCCATTTACCCACCATCCTCTTAGTGAAAAAATTGCTCCCAGGTTCCTGTTAATTTTTTCCCCTCTTACGTTAAACCTATGTCCACTGGTTCTTGATTCCCCAACACTTGGGAAAAGACCACGCACGTTTACCCTACTTATTGCCCTCGTGGTTTTATATACCTCTATAACATCTTTTGCAAGGAGATATGATTAATTTTATCGTGCTGCATTCGGCATAGAGATTGTGGGCCATAGCGATGTTTCTGTGATGTGCTATTCAATGTCCTAATGTGAGCAGGGAAAGATTTAAATAGGACGTGAGAGACAGTTTTATTCACACAGAGGGTGATGGATGTATGGAATGAATTGCCAGAAGTGGTAAAGGCAGGAACAATTATGACATTTAAAAGCCTTTTGGACAGGTTCATGGATCGGAAAGGATTAGAGGGATAATTATGGCCAGGCAGAGGCAAACGGGAGTTGGGCCAAAGAGTCTGTTTGCATGCCGTAGTTGTGCTTCAGCTGCCAGTGTCCTGTTTACTGTCTGTTCTGGGACCGGAGCACAGACACCAATATCTGATGCGACATGTTTTAGTACAACAGGAATGATCCTGTCAGTTTCCTTTTGCAGCCCTCTCTGTTCACTGTAGATCCACCACACAGCTCAACGCTGCCACGTGTGATGATGCTGGAGTGGAGAATAAATCTGATAAAAATCTCTCCAATTTCCTCTCTGTTCCAGTTCCCATATACACAGCTCAGTGTCACATACTGACCCAGTACTAACATGGCTGGGATTTATTCTGTGGCTGCACCTTCTCTAGCTCGCACTGTCCATTACATTTCCAATACTCAGTCCACTAGCAGTGTTTATACTACAACTACTCCCTCTGTTAACACATCTCCATTTCTGTTCCAGTATGACCCTCTGTGTAATAATGGTCAGCTGGTCATTAGGCAGGATTTATACAGGACCTACAGTGCATTTCCTCTCTAATACATTTGTCTGTTACAATTGCAGCCCCCTGCTCAGTGCTGACCCTTCACTGATCTGCGGTTGTTAGAGGAAGTCGACGGGAAACAATGGACTCTTCATTCCACAGACACAGAATAGGTGTTGGTTTGTCTGCATTGCATGTTTTCCCCAAACCCACATCGGCTGCACTGTTATCCAGCCCTGCAGTTATTCACTCATGAAGTGGATGTGGAAGGTAGTCAGCGAGCTGTCGCTGAGTCTGTCAACACTCACGGTAGAGTCCCCAGGACTGAGGAGGTTGCAGGTGGTCTCATCTCCCTCCATCCCAGGCAGCAGCACCTCTGCAGAATCAGGTAAGAAGACATTACCACTTGATCAATCTCAGAATTTTACCTCATGTTAATTGATTGTAATTAATTTTCCTGTACAACGCTGAGAGGGAGATCTGACATCTGTCTGTAGATCTCCCAGTCAAGGAGTTTATTCACAAAATGCTGGAGTAACTCAGCAGGTTAGGCAACATCTCGGGAGAGAAGGAATGGGTGGCGTTTCGTGTCGAGACACTTCTTCAGACTGATGTCAGGGGGGCGGGACAAAGGAAGGATATAGGTGGAGACAGGAAGATAGAGGGAGATCTGGGAAGGAGGAGGGGAAGAGAGGGACAGAGGAACTATCTAAAGTTGGAGAAGTCGATGTTCATACCACTGGGCTGCATGCTGCCCAGGCGAAATATGAGGTGCTGTTCCTCCAATTTCCGGTGGGCCTCACTATGGGACTGGAGGAGGCCCATGACAGAAAGGTCAGACTGGGAATGGGAGGGGGAGTTGAAGTGCTCGGCCACCGGAAGATCAGTTTGGTCAATGCGGACCGAGCGCAGGTGTTGAGCGAAGAGATCGCCAAGCCTGCGCTTGGTTTCGCCGATGTAAATAAGGTGACATCTAGAGCAGCGGATGCAATAGATGAGGTTGGAGGAGGTGCAGGTGAACCTTTGTCTCACCTGGAAAGACTGTTTGGGTCCCAGTCAAGGAGTGATGTGTTTCACCCACTATTAATTGCTGTCCCACTTTACAGCTTGCACAAGACCCTTGTACCTCATTTCTCTCTGATTTTAATTCTGTGCTTTCATTTGCAGAATGTCACCTGGTGAAATGAGGGTTCTGCTACTGATCCTGGGTTCTCTGAGAGTAATTTCCAACATGGGTAAATTGTGTGTTGTGTACGGCAAGAAGAATTGGGATTTATATATTGTCTGTACAGGAGCAATAGCAATGTATCTATTCAGTGCAAATGGGCCGTGACCAATTAAAATTTGGCACAGAATATTAGAACAGGGATTTAAAAAGTAGAGACAGCAAGTTTGAAAAGGCAGCAATATTGATATGAAGGAGCAGGCAGCTTAGTTTTCCACATTCAGCTAATGCAACTTCTCCGCCAATCTCTCTATGTATGTATGATGGGCTGTTTAAATGAAAGATTCTACAAAACTGATATCGCTATCAGCTCCATTCTTGCACATTATTTCACTTTCACCACCTCAACATCACAGCTGATACCACTGCCCTCTTCTGTGAAAGACCAGTGCAAAGGGTGGCATGGTAGTGCAGCGGTAGAATATCTGCCTCACAGCGTTAGATACCCGTTTCGAACCTGACTCTGGCTGCTGTCTGCATGGAGGTTGTACGTTCTCCCCGTGACCTGCGTGGGTTTTCTACAGGTGCTTTGGTTTCCTCCCGATCGCCAAACATGTCGGGGGTTGTAGGCTAATTGGCTTGGAATAATTGTAAATTGTCCCTAATGTGTAGGATAGTGTTCCTGTGCAGGGATCGCTGGTCGGGTATGGACTTGGTGAGCCAAAGGGCGTGTTTCAGCACGGTATCTCTAAACTAAACTAAAAAAGAGGTTTGTTTAGAACTGGACATTGCCTCCAAATACAAGCTGTTGTCTGGTCAGCGACACAGCTCTCTATTTTCTTTCAATTTTTTCATTCTCCACAACATCTCAAGTGCTTTTGTTGCTTATATGTCAGTGTTCTTCACCCATGTGTCTTCCTGGTTGACCTTGTAAACCTAACATCCTCTGCACCTCCTCTCCGTATCTACTTTTTCGGCTCTTGGCATCTATCCTAAATCTCCCTATTTTTGCTTTGGCCAACCCCATGCTTTCCTCGAGATCTGTGTGCCTCTTGGATTAGAGTCTCCAATTCTTTAATGGGAACATATTTGTTCCAAGTCTTCACTCTGTTATCCATGATTGACTCCCCCTGCTTTGTATTGCCTACAAGCTGCTGTTGTAAATTGGGTGTTGATAACTTTTTGACCAGAATTGAAATGTTAAGGTCTGGAGAGCATAGTTTTAAGTTGACACGGGCAAAATTTAAAGATGATATGCAGGGCAAGTATTTGTTTACACAGAGGCTGGTGGGTATGTGGAACGCACTGCAGTGGAGGCAGATACTATACTGGTGCTTAAAAAGCTTTTAGATGCATATGGATAGGCAAGTAATGGAGGCATATAGGTCATGTGCAGACAGAGAAGATTAGCCTAACTTGGGATTATGTTTGACACAGACATTGTGGGCTGAAGGGCCTGTTTCCGTGCTGTACTGTTTTATGTTCTATATTTCCTCCTCAGTGTACTCTGAGAATACTTCGGCATCTCTCCCCTTCCTTGCAGTGGTATCCCAGTTGGTGAAAATGTTTGCCACTGTCCAGTCTAAAAGCACCTCTCCTGTATTTAACGATGCCTCATAAATTTCAACCAGGGCTTCCACAATTTCCTCTCTGGCTTCCCACAGTGTTCTCGGGTATATCTGATCCGGTCCGGGACTTTGATACCCGTTAGGACCTTAAGCATCTATTTGACGGTAAATTGCTCTCAATTTACTTCCAATGATTGCCGTACTCCTGTCTTTCGCCTCTGTAAAAACAGAGAAGAAATACTCATTGAGGACCTTAGCCATCTGTGTCTCCACACAGTATTGACCGCTTTGATTCCAGAGGATCCTACTCTCTCCAGTTACCCTTTTTTGTCTTGTGTATTTATAAAATCTCTTTGGTTTGTCCTTAATGCTATCTGCAAAAGATATCTCCTGGCCCCTTTTTGCCCTTCTGATATCCTTTTTTAATTTTCTCCTTAGTTCTTAAAACTCCTCCAGGGATGCACTTGATCCCAGCTGCCTATACATGTCCCATGCCTCCTTCTTAATCTTGACCAAAGCCTCAATTTCCCTCAAACACCAAGTTTCTTATGTTTGCCTGTCTTGCCCTTCACTCTAACAGGGACGTGCATGTCCTGATCTCTTGTCAGCACACTAAAAAACATCCCACTTTCCTGACGTTCCTTTTCCTGCAAACAATCTTCTCCGATCAACTTGAGCGAGTCCGTCTCTCAGACCCTCAAATATGGCTTCACCACAATTTAAGATTTTAATTAATGGTAAGGCCTCTCGGTTTAGAATTATCTTCCCTGGGGAAAAAAGACTGAGTGTTGTCCGTGTCCCTCATGTTCTTGTGCACCTCAATAAGGTCACTTCTCAGCCACCAATGCTTCAAAGAAAAAAGTCCCAACCTATCCAACCTCTCCCGATAACTCAGGGCTCAAGCCCAAGTAACATTCTGAGTTGCGTTGATACATGATAGAGGGAATAACGTGAATAAAATTTAGTGCAAGATAAAGCCAGTAAGGTCCGATGATAAAGCCAGTAAGGTTTCCAATGAGGTAGATAGTAGTTCAGGACTATTCTCTTGTTGTGGTAGAATGGTTCACTTGCCTGATAACAGCTGGGAAGAAACTGCCCCTGAATCTGGAGGTGTGCGTTTTCACATTTCTATACCTTTTGTCTGATAGGAGAGGGGAGAAGAGGAAAAGGGTGCAACTCGTCCTTGATTTAAAAGAGGGAGTGGCCAGGGTGCGACTTGTCCTTGATTCAAGTTCATAAGTGATAGAGCAGAATGAAGCCATCCGGCCCATCAAGTTTACTCTGCCATTCAATCATGGCTGAACTATCTTTCCCTCTGAACTACATTTTTCTGCCTTCTCCCCATAAGCCCCGACACTCGTACTAATCAAGAATCCATCTATTTATCTCTGCCTTAAAAATATCCTGGTGAATCTCTACTGCATTAAACAAATATCAATTAATACTTGCCAACGGAACATTTTGTTTCTGCCCCAGTCCCTGCTTCGTCCACCCAGCAGACCTATGTCTCTCCCTTCAGTTTGTTCACACAACCATTATTGCTCCTGTCCCTTCTGGAATTGCTGCCAGCATCCTCGGTACTCCCATCCCCTGTGTCTGGTTGGTGCGTCAGAGACTTCAGACCGACATTAGGCTGATTTCCACATCGGTGCCGAGGCAACTTTGCTCAAGGAGAGGAGCTCTACTGAACACCCCAGCCATGCTCCAAGTAAACTGCAAGAGTTCTGCCTTTGTGGTATTGTCCTGTTATTGTCATTAAACACATTATTGTTCGACATCCTGTTGCAGTTTGTGGACGATGCACTCTCGAAATTGACTGCTGTCTTTCCACATTCTAAAAAGTTTATCAATATGCAAAGGTTTTAACTTGCACTTTTTGAATGAAGTGTCTTAACTTGAAACGTTTAATCTATTTCTCTTTGCTCAATCTGCTGAGTGTTTCTTCCATCTGCCAATTTCCCACCCTTCACCTGCATCCATCTTTCACTTGCCAGGCTTTGTCCCGCCCCCACCCTCACCTGTTTTACAGCTTTCCAATCAGTCTGTAGGGGCCTCATCCAAATCGTCTTCTGTCCATTTATTCAACGGTGCTGCCTGGCCCACTGAGTTTGTCCAGTACTTTGTTTTTTGCTCTATATTCCAGCATCTGCAGTGTCTTGTGTCACCACCTTCTTTATTTCCTGGTCTACCTGTATCACCACTTCATTGGAATTATATACCTGTACCCCTCAGTCTCTCTGTGTAAGTCCTGCCTGGCTTGTCTTACTAAAATGCAACACCTCGCATTTATCTGCATTAATATCTATCTGCTGTTGCTTGGCTCATTGACCCAGTTGATAATGATCTTGTTATTAGATAACCACCTTCGTTTCCACTATTCCTCCAATTTTAATTTGATTTGCAGGAGAAAGTTACAAATATTATACCTCCGTCTCCATTTAGATCTCTTCCGACCCACCCCTGAAAGGATTGACTCTGGTCCTAGATTCCTCAATCAGCATGGCCAGCTTCTCTTTGCCCAATCAGCTCCCTTCAATACAGCTTACACCTGTACAAGATTTATATTAAGTAATTTATATTAAATATACATTGATAACGGGCCAAACGTGAGCAGGTGGGACCAGTGTAGCTGGGACATGCTGGCCAGTGTGGGCAGGTTGGGCTGAAGTGCCTTTTCCATGATATATGACTCTATGAAAAGTGAATTGAATAGCTTGTGTGAAAGAGAATAAGTTGCAGGGCTGAAGGGAACTAATGAGGGAGGAATGGAAATGATGGGGTTCCTGCACCAGGAGCTGGCATCATCCAGATGGGCCCATTGGTCTCCCCCGGTCCCTTTTTCAATATGTGTAAAGCAGTGAAAACAAGATGGAGGAATCACTTGTGTGTTCATTTGGTTGACCTTTATACTGGCAAGAGGGTATGACTTGTAATGCTTGGTTCTTCCACGCAGAGTGGATGTGCAGCCAGAGAGGGTGGTAGAATCAGAACCAATCATGGGAATTATGATTTGTTTACACAAGTATGTGAACAGGCAAGACACAGAAGGATATGGACCTATTGGAGGCATTTGCGATTGGTCCAGATGGCCAAAAGACTGCAATGAAATATTGCGTGACAATACCAAACATAAACCAAATCCTTGATATGGTCATTGTAGGACTCGTTTCTGTGCTGCTTTTATCACTGGCTCTAAATCAGAGGTTGTTGGTGCTCCTGGGTTGTTGGGTGGGTTGGGGAACCAGAGTTTGAGTGAACTTAGCTCAGTCTTACTTTAACGCTGATCATCATCCTGTCCCTCAGCAGCAGACTCCACGCCCGGTGATCTGTGTGTAATCCACACCATCCTGGATCAGCCCTGGAGGAGCTCGGGTTGTCATAGAACTCGGTGCAGTGACCGATGGATGGATGATGGAAATCTGAAGGAAGGGTGGTACAGATTTAGCAGGTAAACTGATCGCACACTAGTCAGTGAGGGAGAATGTGACGCAGTTATTGCTGATGTTTGCATCTCCAAGGATCCCAGTTCGATCCTTGCATCCGGCGCTTTCTGTGTGGAATTTGCGTGGTCTTCCCTGGGTGGGTTTCCCCCTGGTGCTCCCGCATCCCAAATATGTGCTGGTAGATGAACTGATCCTGTGAACTCCCACTCATGGAGGCAAGTGGCAAAATAATCAATGGGGAATTCATGGGCAGGTGAGAGGGGATAAGTTGCAGAGTTACAGGGAATTTAGGAGAGGGCAGAGGGCTGAAAGGACAACTTTTGTGAGGGCCAGTATGATCGCGATGGGCCGATTGGCAACTTACTGTTATATATTAAGTAACTGGAAGAGAATAAGGCATGTTAGATTGATAGTATCAGCCCCCATTGTGGGACAGGGAATGGAATACAGGGAAAAGAAACTCCCACATTCTGCAGGAAGGGAAGAGAGATTTTGTAAACGGAAAAAAGGGTTTCCTGGCACTGGACCTATATTGGACGGTGCGATGGTGTAGACCCCAGTCGCTAATCTTTCCCTCAGTCGGGGGCTGACTCTCTGCTTGTTGTTTCAGTTATGACAACGTGAAGATTCCTGAGAGTGCAGTTCCATTCCATTGCTGCTCTGCGTGGAGTCCCGGCTGGTTACATGGTAGGTGGACAAGAATGTACAACTGATGCACTCTGTTACTTTAGCAAAGGTCAGAGTGATCCAGATTTCTACAGCTCTACAGATAAAATAGAATAATAAAAAATACAATGTATTAATAACTGCAACTCCAGGTAACTGTAATAGAGCAAATACCAAAGTCTGTAGTGCAACCAAAGACACAATCGATAGAAGATCGTGGTTGCTGAGGTTAGTGTTGTGCAGTGTTCAAGAGCCTGATAGTTGCTGGGAAGAAGCTGTTCTTGAACCTGGAGGTCACAGTTTTCAGGCTCCTGCACCTTCTTCCTGATGATAGTCGTGAGATGAGAGTGTGGCCAGGGTGTGGCCTCATCAACACACTGCACAGTTGCAACAAGACCGCTGCTTTAAGTTAAGCAAATTAACTTTTTGCAAAACCTGACTTTGTTTTAATATTCTGATTTTATTTTAATAGGATTTGTATAATTTCAATGTTTGTGTCTGTAAATATGTGTGAAAGTTGAAGACTTTGCGATGTTTAATGGCCAATCAGCCTGAGGCTAGGCAGATCAGTGGTGGGTCTGTGTGTCCATTCGAGAGCCCAGTGACCCACAGGGTCTCGTGGAGCAGGTGCTGCTGTGGGGAGTGTGGGAGGGGAGGGTGAGGGCAGCGACTGAGACTGAGACTGACTGGGTTGTGATCGCTGTGTTACACTGGCTCCAGATTCACATTCCCTGCTGCACTGAGGGACCGGGTACATTTTACAATGTTTATAAACCTCATTGCAGGTCTCCATCCCAGTGTGGGAGACGGGGAGGTGACCAGGACAGTCTGTTTCACCTGGATTCAAGACAACCGCAATGAAAACACCTGCCGCAAGCATCAGGAGATCACAATCAAAAACTGTGATAGTTATTTTGTGTATCTTCTGAAGCCGACACCCGGAGATTACAGTGTGTATTGTGCAGGTATGTTGCTCTCCATGTTGATAAAGTGTGGGTGGGGGTGGGGCTTGTGAGGAGCAGGGGGGGAGGAGGTAAACTCTGGGATGTCCCGAGTCATCAGCCCACACACAGGGCTGAATGTTGCAGTCCGTGGTCTGTGCTCCCTCACTCAGATCTCCCTCTCCCACAGTCTGATCAAGCTGTTGTGTCTGGACCTCGCCTTCCTGGAGTGACCTGTGACCTCCAGCCTGTGAATGACCTGTGCCCCCCCCCCCCCCCTACTCCCTGTCCCCTTCCCTATGACTGACGTGTGACTTGTCCACAGTCGGGGTCCCATACTACACTAGAATACCTGGACCAATACCCTGTCTACTCCCACCCTCGGTACTGTTACTCACCCCCCACCTGGTGAACTGCCCCTGTCTGCCATGGTCACCCCTCCCCTGCCCCACATTGAACGGTGCATCACACACACACACGCTCTGGCTGAGGGTGACCACCGAAGCTGGGCAGGATGTCTCAGGCAGAGAACCTGGCTCTAGACAACCTGCCCCTACCGCCTGACCACGGAGCACCATTCTGAGCCCCCTACCCCTGCACCCTGATTTGTCACAGCCCCTTGGGCTGACGGCTACGCTCATTGTTCCATTGAGAGTAATAATTCTCCCAGGACAGGGTGGACCCACACCCCCCTCCCGACTATCACACCCCCCTAACCCCCTATCCTTCCCACTCCTGCCTTGTGTCCCACCCCATCCCATCCTGCGCTGAACACCCACACCCCCTGCCAAACCCCACCCACCATCCCCGGAGAAATTCCAACCCCTCCCAGTCGACCCACTGCCTCTCCACACATTCCAACCCCCTCTCCCCCACCAATGTCCCACCCCCTCAGCCACCACGATGGAACGGGGAGAAGCAGGAATGATTGGGGTGGGAAACTTGAACTCGGAGCACATTGATGGGTTACAGAACCTAGCATTGGCCCACAGAATAAATATTTACACCAATCCTACTCTGATCCAAAATTATTATCACCACATTCCCATCCACTGCACCCAAACTCTAGTACTAATCTAGACACTTGGGGCATTGCATGGTGGCCACACAACATCCTGGTGTTTGGCGCATGAGAGGCAAACCAAATATCTGGGGGATGCAAATAGTGACCAGATCATGCAGGCTCCACTTAGAGAGCACCAGAAGCTGCGATAAGATCGGAGATGTGGAGCTGAGGCAGCAGCCTCACTGGCTGGGTCACTGTGTGGAGGCAGCAGTCTCACCGGCTGGGTCACTGTGTGGAGGCAGCAGCCTCATGGCTGGGCCACTGTGTGGAGGCAGCAGTCTCACTGGCTGGGTCACTGTGTGGGGGCAGCAGCCTCACTGGCTGGGTCACTGTGTGGAGGCAGCAGCCTCACTGGCTGGGCCACTGTGTGGGGGCAGCAGTCTCACCGGCTGGGTCACTGTGTGGAGGCAGCAGCCTCATGGCTGGGTCACTGTGTGGGGGCAGCAGCCTCATCGGCTGGGCCACTGTGTGGGGGCAGCAGCCTCACCAGCTGGGCCACTGTTTTGCTGGGAGGAGGCACAGACCTGGCTATTGGGCAGCAGACTTCCTTCACTGAAGGACGTCAGGCTTCAGAAGTGGTTCATTCATCCCCCTGAGGGGTTAGAAGTGGATTGTAAGGGAGGAGTGTTAGTAAAAGGAGAGCGTGGAGGAGAGACAGAGGGGTGCAGGGGCTGAACATGATGACAGCACATATTAGACATAATGTGCTGGAGTAACTCAGCAGGTCAAGCAGCGTTTCTGGAGAACATGGATTTCTGACGTTTCGGGTCAGGACCTTTCTTCAAAAGGATCCCAGTCCAAAGTGTCACACTTCCATGATCACCAGAGATGCTACCTAACCTGCTGAGTTACTCCAGCACTTTGTGCTTTGTTTGTGATCCAACATCTGCAGTTCCTTGTATCTTGGACAACACATTATTGATCAACTGTTTGTGGAAACATAGTTCTTCAGTAATTGGTTGCTGGACTTCCCACATTACAACAGCAGCCAAACCCCTCATGCAGTTCACTAATATGCTCCAGTGCAGCCTGAGACTTTCACTGGTGCTATATAAATGCAAGATTTACTGTATCAGACCAATATATCTGCAACATCAAGTTAACAGATGGGTACAGCAATGGGGTAATGTTTGAAATGGAGCGTGTCTGAGGCTTTTATTCAGGGTGGACGATCTGCTGCTTGGAGAATATAACTGAGGATTTTCTGCTCCAAGAATGGTGGAGGTGCAGCTGGGTGTATCAGAGGCTGGGTGAAGGCAAGTGGACATTATACTAACACTACCCATCATCTTGTGTCCCACCCACAGACTCCGTAGGCAGTGACCCGTGTGTAATCCACACCGTCCTGGATCAGCCCTGGAGGAGCACGGATTGTTCCAACACTCAGTGCACAAAAGGACAATGGAAGTCTGATAAAAACCTTGCTGAAGGATGGTACAGATTCAACAGGTAACGTGAGGAAATAATTCAATCAAACCCAGTCAGTGAGGGAGGAGGAGGGGTGAGGACATGATGGAAGATCAGGTTGTCAGTTATCACAGAGGGGCAGTGATTAAAGACTGGGATGTGGAGCTCTCAAATTCTGTACCGTGAGAGACGGGGAGGATAGGGGCCGGGATCCAATGGGAGATTCTCTGGCAGTGGGGAATATTGAAATAGGACAGGATGCGGACAGATTGGCCTCAGTTCTTGGTCTCTCACACTGAATAGACAATAGACAATAGGTGCAGGAGGAGGCCATTCGGCCCTTCGAGCATGGATGATCATTCTCAATCAGTACCCCGTTCCTGCCTTCTCCCCGTACCCCCTGACTCCGCTATCCTTAAGAGCTCTATCTCGCTCTCTCTTGAATGCATTCAGAGAATTGGCCTCCACTGCCTTCTGAGGCAGAGAATTCCACAGATTCACAACTCTCTGACTGAAAATGTTTTTCCTCATCTCAGTTCTAAATGGCCTACCCCTTATTCTTAAACTGTGGCCCCTTGTTCTGGACTCCCCCAACATTGGTAGGGTTGGGTCCTGGATCAGCCCTGGAGGAGCACGGGTTGTACCAGCACTGAGTGCACCAGTGGGCAGTGGAAGAATGATGAAAACCACAGAGTGGGATGGTACAGATTTAAGAGGTAAAACAAAGAGATAATTCTATTAGTCAATGATGTTGAGAAAGTATCGGAAATACAGGCCAGTGAGGTAAAATGGATAGAGACCAGGGCGATCACTGACAGTAATGAGCCAATGAGAAGATATAGAAACCCTGGGGTCACCAGTGACAGTAATGGACAGTGTGAATACAGGGAGACTGGGATCATCAGTGACAATAATGGAACAGTGTGGATACAGGGGGACTGGGATCATCAGTGACGGTAATGGACAGTGTGGATACGGGGAGACTGGGATCATCAGTGACAGTAATGGACAGTGTGGATACAGGGAGACTGGGATCACCATCAGTGACAGTAATGGGAGAGGGAGTGGTTTATTATCCAGAACACACACCCAAAGGACGAGATGCAATCAGTGCAAATATTATGTTGTAGGGACATACGGATTAGCGGGGGGGGGGTCTCGAACCCTCGGTTGGGCTAACGAGTCACGAGATGCGGGAGCACGGGATATAGTTGGATATAGTTCTGTCCAACACTCACCACATTCAAAACATCGCTGAAGTCTCACCTGTTCAGTTCTGCCTTCAACCACTGAAGGTCACCTCACCTTCTGTCTCCTTTCTCTGTTCATTTACTTATTTATCTATTTATTCATTTCCCTATATTCTCAATATCTCTGTAAAGCGTCTTTGAGTATATGAAAAGCGCTATATAAATAAAATGCATTATTATTATTATTATAGTTGTGTCTGGCGACCAGCTGGAAAGATGAGATTAGATTATAATACCTAGTTAAGTAGTGTGTGTCCAAAAGCTGCAGTCTGTTTGCAAATACCTTCGAATAAAGACTTTGAACAAAGACGCTCGTTGTGGACTCACTACATTGGTGACCCCGACGTGATTTGAACACGCAGCCTTCTGATTCCCACCGCCCCCCTCTTCAGCCGCCCCCCTCTTCAGGGTCCGTTTCAGGTACTTAAGAGAGGGGCTGTCACTTTTACCTTACAGTTGGGTAATCGCCAGGAACTCGTTTCCGTATCCCGGCCCATTTGGACCAGGACCTCCCTGTGTCGGTGGCCCAGCCGCCGCGCCTATGGCCGCCCCCCTGGTGCCGCCAGCGGCGCCTTGTTTGCCACCCCTCAGCCCCCCGCCGCCTATGGTTGGGCCCGGGCCCCCGTTCCCGATCAAGCGCTCTCCGTCGCCTACGGCCTCCACTTCCATGGCCCCTCCATCGCCTCCGGCGGCGGCGGCCTCCCCGCCTCCCGTCACATTGGCGGTATCGGGTTCCCCCCCTCCGTACGCGTTCCGGGAGGGAGGTCTGGGCACCCGTGAGGTACGGTTTCGAGGGTTCTGGGGGGGGTCATGTAGGGACATACGGATTAGCGGGGGGGTCTCGAACCCTCGGTTGGGCTAACGAGTCACGAGATGCGGGAGCACGGGATATAGTTGTGTCTGGCGACCAGCTGGAAAGATGAGATTAGATTACAATACCTAGTTAAGTAGTGTGTGTCCAAAAGCTGCAGTCTGTTTGCAAATACCTTCGAATAAAGACTTTGAACAAAGACGCTCGTTGTGGACTCACTACAATGTGTAAGGATCATTTAAATGGTCAAATAGGGAAAGCACAGAAGAATTTTGGTCCAAATACATGCAAATGGGATTTGACAAAAGAGTGAGCCTGGACGTTGTGGACTGAAGGGCCATTACTGCACTGTACAAGCTGCATGACTCTGAGGGGGCAATAAATGAATGAATCCCTCTGATGAGTGAATATTGAGAGTGACCCCAATGCCAGTCTCTCTCTGGGTGAACAAACTCCCTCAGTTCAGGGGCTGACTCTCTGATTGTTGTTTCAGTTCCGGCGGATGGAAGATTCCCGAGACTGTTGTTCCCACCCATCACTGCTCCGGGGCCAGCCCGGGCTGGTTAAACGGTAGGGTCAGAGTTTACAACTCTGGGGCTCGGGGATGGCCGGGGAGGGTCAGAAGAGGGGAGAGTGCCCCTGATGGGCACTGACAGGCGAAGCCTTGCCCCTGATGGGTGCTGACAGGTGAAGCCCCGCCCACGATGAGCACTGACAGATGAAGCCCCGCCCACGATGGGCACTGACAAGTGAAGCCCCGCCCCTGATGGGCACTGACAGGTGAAGCTCGCCCCTGACATTTCAGTACCCATCATTGTGTTTCCCATCATAAGTTCATCAGTGATAGGAGCAGTATCAGTCCATTTGGCCCATCAAGTCTACTCCGCCTTTTAATCGTGGCTGATCTATATCACCTTCCCAACCCCATTCTCCTGCCTTGTCCCCATAACCCCAGACCCGGCACCCCAGGGTGTCACCACCTGGAGCTGTTCTCAGTGCTGCCGTGGGGGTGTGGGTGGGGAGGGTGAGGGCAGCAGCTCACCACTGACTGAGGCAGGTCAGACCGGACGGTGGGATGTGATCACTCTGTTACACCGGCTCCAGATTCACATCCCATGCAGCACTGTGGGACTGGGTACATTTTACAATGTTTATAAACTTCATTCCAGGTCCCCATCCCAGTGTGGGAGATGGGGAGGTGACCAGGACAGTCTGTTTCAACTGGCATGAAAACCCCTGTGAGACACGGCATGAGATCAAGGTGAAACACTGCGGCGGTTTCTTTGTGTATCAGCTGGAACCCACACTCTGCTGTAACAAGGTGTATTGTACAGGTATGTCAGTTCCCAGTAATGCATCTGAGGTTGTTGGGAAAATCCGGCAAGTGCTGAGTCGGCAATTTTCCAAACACTGGTGATCATCTCGGTTCACATTGCCACACCGACTGTCTGAGCCAAACCACGGGGGCCTGACCCCCAACCCGTCACTGACCCCAACACAAGTGTAGGATGGCCCCTGTCCCAGCTCACCCACCCACCCATAGCCCCCACCCTGTCACTCACCCATTGCCCCCACCCTGTCACTGACCCACCTCATGTGCAAGATGTCCTCTGACCCAGCTCACCGACTCACTCATTGCCTCCATCCTTTATGGACAAGACAGTTCCCTCATTTCCCACTCACTCAGGTCCTAGATATCCCCCACAACCCAGTTGTCCCCTCTCCCACCTCCAATCCATCCGCCCATTGAGCTGAGTCATATCCCCTCCCCCACCCCAGTATCTGGCCGTCCCCTCCCCCCACCCCAGTATCTGGCCGTTCCCTCCCCCCACCCCAGTATCTGGCCGTCCCCTACCCCCACCCCAGTATCTGGCCGTCCCCTACCCCAGCACTTCGCCACCCAAAACCGGGCCATCCCTTCCCCCCATGTCCAAGCCCTTCCCTCCTCCTCTTCCCTTCCCCGGGACGAGGGAGAGATGGGAGGGCGATGGGGAGAGAGTGGAAAAGAGGGGAGGGGGTAGTCAGCCTGGGGAGGAGCAGGAGGGGGAAATTCAGGGTCTGGGATGGGGATGGAGGGAGCGGGGGAATGTGCAATGAAATGAGCGCATAGAGACAGAAGGAGTGCCGTGAGTAACGGCTGGAATGATGGAATGGAGGGAGAGGGGAGCAGAGCATTCTGATGCAGGAGAGGGCTGGACCATGTGGATCACCAGAGAGAGAGCATGAGTCAGAAAGAGAGAGAGAGTCAGGGAGAGAGAGGGTCAGCGAGAAAGAGTCAGGGAGAGAGAGTCACGGGGAGAGAGAGAGAATCAGGGAGAGAGAGAGGGGGTCAGGGAGATAGAGAGGTTCAGGGAGAGAGAGTCAGGGAGAGAGAGAGGGTCAGGGAGAGAGAATCAGGGAGAGAGAGTCGGAGAGAGAGGGTCAGGGAGGGAGAGAGAGAGACAGGGAGGGAGAGAGAGAGTCGGCGAGAGAGAGAGAGTCGGCGAGAGAGAGTCGGCGAGAGAGAGTCGGCGACAGCGAGAGAGTGGGAGAGAGTGTGAGAGCACTCTGCAAAAGCCTGGCTTCACAAGGGAGCGAGGCGTAGATCGTGTTCGAGGAGGATGCAATGTTGAAGGCGAGACGTGTGACCTGTGGGAGTTGGTATTTTTTGGTGTTTGCACGGACTCTTTGTCTGCAGCCGACTTCCCACCTGATGAGCTGATTATTCTGTTTTAATCTCTCACCCTCCCTCTCCCACCTCCAATCTCTTCTTCCAGATCAACCGTCGGGCACAACTCAGGAACCCCAGGTAGCAACGAGTGGAGACTCAAGTCAAGGATTGACCAGTGACCCAGCAGGGTCTGCAAGCTCAGGTATTAGTGGTGGGGAACATGAAGCACAGGAACAGGCCCATTGTCCCACAATATCCGTGCCGTTAAACATATCTCCCCTGCCTGCACGTAATCCATATCCCTCCATTCATTGCATGTCCACTTGCCTAAACAAAAGACTCCTTGATAGCCACTACCTCTGATACTCAATGCCCTGACCGATGATGGCAAGCATACCATATGCCTTTTTATCATTGCCACTGTCAGGTTGTTATGGACTTGGACTCCAAACCCCCTCTGCACATCAATGGTCTCAAGGGTCTCGCTATTAACTCCATAATGTTTCCTGAAATATGGCCTTCCAAAGTGCAACACCTCACACTTACTTGGATTAAACTGCATCTGCAGTTTCTCTGCCCATTTCTACATCTACATCTACATCCCGCAAATCTACATCCCGCTGAATACTTTGACAACCTTCCTCACCATCCGCACCTTCACCAATTTTATCATCTCTACATAGTTACAAAAGACACAAAGTGCTGGACAAACTCAGCAGGTCAAGCAGCATCTCCGGAGAACATGGACATTTCCCAGTGAAAATCCCACGTCACATTTGGACTTGCATAACAACAGCAGCCCCCATTTCAGTCTCCCAGGTTCTTGCCTAACAATGCTGTAATGGACCCTGCACCAATTTAATACTTCCCCCAAGGTCCAGGCAGACCTATTCACAACTCTTTTAAAACTATGGAGCTGTAATCTTTGTTGCCAAAATGCTCTCTCACTGAAACACCAGGAGAGGCTCATTTCCTGGCTCATAAAAGGGAAGGTTCTTCCCCTTGGTCGTTACATGGTTGCATTTTGGGAAGTCAAACTGGACAGGACCGACAGAGTGAATGATAGAGTTCCCTGAAAGTGGAGTCATGAGTAGATAGGGTGGTAAAGAAGGCTTTAGGTTATGACGGGAATTGATAGGGTGAATGCACAGCACCTTTTATCCAGGGTTGGGGAAGCAAGAACCACAGGACATAAATTTAAGATAAGAGGGGAAAGATTTAATAGGAGCATGATGGGCAACCATTTCATGTCGTGTGGTGGATGTATGGAACAAACTGTCGGAGAAGATAGTTGAGGCAGATACAATAACAACATTTAAAAGTCACTTGGACATGTGCATGGTAATACCGTTTTACCGGAATATGGGCAACATGTGAACAAATGGGACTAACAGATAAGTCGGCATGAACGAGGAGGGCCGATGGACCTGTTTCTGTGCTCTATGGTCAATCCCTGAAATTCACCCTGACTCTAAAGGGGAGTGGGAGGGGGCACGTGGAGTGAAGAACATTTTTGATGGAGAGTGGGTGACGGGATATCAGATGATGCTGATATCTCCACATTGGCACTCCTTGAATTGCTGTACACATCTCGAAGTTTGATGCCATGTTGCGGTGTTGCCGCACTACCGTCTCTCTGTTCCTTCATCCCAGGTCCCAAGATCTCCACAGGGGAACAGACCCAGGGATCATCAACTGGAGAATCTACCCAGGAACCGTCTTCCGTTCCAGTGGGAGACACGTCCTCAGGTACCAAGCCCCCTCATACGTTATCGCCTGTCCTTGCAGCCAGCTTTTGGAGAGGACAGTAGTTTGTTCTGCAGTGGACAACAATTCCCCTTGGATTTAGACCTCAAGACTACGCCGTATCTACTTATAACCGTATCTACTTGTGTTACCACTTTCATGTTTTTACGGATTTGGACCTCAAGAAGTACATCAATATTCTTCTTGCGATTAACTGTATAATTTCCACTTATATTCAAGCCCGCAAAGTGCATTTTTTATATCACAAAAAATAAAGGTCCTAGCACACGTGCCTGCAGAACACCTACACGTCAGAGGTGGAGTTACCCAAAAACAGCTGCTCCCAGTTTACTTTCACTCGCTCCTGCCTAATAATGCTTTACTGTGCCTTACCCAAATTTAATACCTTCCCCCAAGTGCCAGACCCATTGTTATTCATAACTCTCCAAAAAATTATGGAAGATAGACAAAAAATATTTGAGTAACAGCAGATTAGACAGCTTCTCTGGAGAAATGGAATAGGTGACGTATCAGGTCGAGACCCTTCTTCAAACTGAGAGTCAGGAGCTAGAGATATGAAAATGTACAAAGAACAAGTGAATAAAAGGTATGGTAAGAGCATATCAAAGCTATCAATGTGTATCAAGCAACAATGGAGCCCACGATGGTCCCTTGTTGGCTGTGGAGAAGGTGATAATAAGTGGATACCAACAGTGAAACTAAGCAGCACGACATTGAAACTGGTAAAGCGACGAGGGTGAGGGAGGGACGGACAGCGAGGGAACGCAAGTGTGACTTGAAGTTAGATGAATCAATATTCCTAGAACAGCGGGTGCAGTAGATGAGGTTGGAGAGGTGCAAGTGAATCTCTGCGTCACCTGAAAGGACTTTCGTGGTCGCTGGACAGTCGAGGGAAGAGTTATAAAGATAATTTATGTTCCCAAAATGGGAACTTTTTCCAAAATGCTCCGAAACATCTGGCCAGGCTTGTGCCCTGGATCAGTGAATGGCAGGGCCCTGGGAAGTGCCGTAGAGCAGCAAGATTTAGGAGTTAGAAACATAGAAAATAGGTGCAGGAGGGGACCATTCGGCCCTTCGAGCCAGCACCGTCATTCATTGTGATCATGGCTGATCATCCACAATCAGTAACCCGTGCCTGCCTTCTCCCCATATCCCTTGATTCCACTAGCTCTATCTATCTCTATCTTAAGTCCATCCAGTGATTTGGCCTCCACTGCCCTCAGTGGCAGGGAATTCCACAAATTCACTGGGTGAAAAGGTTCCTTCTCACCTCAGTTTTAAATGGCCTCCCCTTTATCCTACGATTGTGGCCCCTGGTCCTTGTTCATGAGCACATTTCCCTGAGGGTGACATTACAGATCGACAGGGGGGAAAAGGTGGCTTTTGGTACATTGGCCTTCATCAGTAAAGGTACTGAATACATAAATTAGGAGATGTCGTGTTACCATTGTGAGGTAACATGTGATGTCATTGGTAAGTTGGGATGTCATGTTGGTGAGGTCACATGTGGAGTGTATGTTCAGTTTTGGTTATCCTATTATAGGAAAGATGTTCTTAAGCTGGAAAGAGTGCAGAGATGATTTACGTGGATGTTGCAAGGAACAATGAATGGCCTGAGCTATAAGGAGATGTTGGACTGGCTTGGAATTTATTCCTTGGAGTGCAAGAGGCTGAGGGATGATCTCATATGGGGTATAAACGTCAGGGTAAATGCACAACATCGTTTATCTCGGGTCGGGGAAGTAAGACCCAGAGGCCATTGCCCCCACCCTGTCACTAGCCCCACTCCCCCCTGTGACCAAGCTGAGAAGTTCTAGGTGCAGAATTAGACCATTCGGCCCATCATGTCTATTCTACCATTCAATCTATCTATCCCTCTCGACCTCATTCTCCTGCCTTCTCCTCATAACCCCTGGCACCCATACTAATCAAGAATCTATCAATCTCCACCTAAAAAATATCCATTGACATGGTCCCTACAGCGATGTGTGGCAATGAAGTCCACAAATTCACCACCATCATCTGCTTTTGTTCGGAGGCTATGGCCTCTGGTCCCAGATTCTCCCACTTGTGGAATCATCCTCTGCATTCACTCAATCCAGTCCTTTCACTATTTGGCAAGTTTCAATGAGGTCCCCTGTCATCCTTCTAAACTCCAGCGAGTCCAGGCCCAGTGCCGACAAACACTAATCATATGTTATCAAGGAGACGTGATCTGTTGCTTCTTTGCCCAACCTCCCACCCCGGGACCCAGCTGTTCCCCCCCCCCCCCCCTGGAATCAGTCATCCCCTCACCTCCCCTCCCCGGGTACGATGGGAAGAGGGGGAAAGAGAAAGGAGCGAAGGGGGAGAGAGGCTGGTGGGCAAGGGGGGCGAGGTAGAGAGACGGCTATGGGGGGGGAGGGGAGATTGACCAGTGACCCAGCAGGGTCTGCAAACTCAGGTATTAGTGGTCTCCTCACACTTGCTTGGATTAAACTGCATCTGCAGTTTCTCTGCCCATTTCTACATCTACATCCCACAAATCTACATCGACGGCATGAACGAGGTGGGCCGATGGACCTGTTTCTGCACTCTATGGTCAATCCCAGAAATTCACCCTGACTCTAAAGGGGAGAGAGAGGGAGCACGTGGAGTGAAGAACGTTTTTGATGGAGAGTGGGTAACGGGATATCAGATGATGCTGATATCTCCACATAGGCACTCCTTGAATTGCTGTAGTTTGATGCCATGTTGCGGTGTTGCCGCACTACCGTCTCTCTGTTCCTTCATTCCAGATCCCAAGATCTTCACAGGGGAACAGACACAGCGATCACCAACTGGAGAATCTACCCAGGAACCGTCTTCCGTTCCAGTGGGAGACACGTCCTCAGGTACCAAGCCCCCTCATACGTTATCGCCTGTCCTTGCAGCCAGCTTTTGGAGAGGACAGTAGTTTGTTCTGCAGTGGACAACAATTCCCCTTGGATTTGGACCTCAAGACTACCTCAAAAATTATGGATGATAGACAAAAAATGTTTGAGTAACAGCAGATTAGACAGCTTCTCTGCAGAAAAGAATAGGTGACGTATCAGGTCGAGACCCTTCTTCAAACTGAGAGTTTGAAGAGCGGGGAACTAGAGATATGAAAATATACAAAGAACAAGTGAATAAAGGGTATGGTAAGAGCATATCAAAGCTATCAATGTGTATCAAGCAACAATGGAGCCCACAATGGTCCCTTGTTGGCTGTGGAGAAGGTGATAATAAGTGGATACCAACAGTGAAACTAAGCAGCACGACAGTGAAACTAGTAAAGCGACGAGGGTGAGGGAGGGACGGACAGAGAGGGAACGCAAGTGTGACTTGAAGTTAGATGAATCAATATTCCTAGAACAGCGGATGCAGTAGATGAGGTTGGAGGAGGTGCAAGTGAATCTCTGCGACACCTGAAAGGGCTGTCGTGGTCGCTGGACAGTTGAGGGAAGAGTTATAGAGATCATTTATGTTCCCAAAATGGGAACTTTTTCCAAAATGCTCCGAAACATCTGGCGAGGCTTGTGCTCTGGATCAGTGAATGGCAGGGCCCTGGGAAGTGCTGTAGAGCAGCAAGATTTAGGAGTTAGAAACATAGAAACATGGAAAATAGGTGCAGGAGGGGACCATTTGGCCCTTCGAACCAGCACCGTCATTCATTGTGATCATGGCTGATCATCCACAATCAGTAACCCGTGCCTGCCTTCTCCCCATATCCCTTGATTCCACTAGCCCCTAGAGCTCTATCTATCTCTATCTTAAGTCCATCTGTGAGATGCAAATGTGAGTGCTCACAATCACGATGCTCGAGACAATCTAGAGAAACAAGTATAGTTTATTTGCAAGTCTGCAGAGTTGGGTGCCTCCCCTGTCGAGACACACCGAGGTCGGAAAAATCCCTTTTTATTCACTTCATTTTACAATTGTTACACCTTTAATTCCTCCCCTTCGGGCTCCTTCCAATTGGAGCACTGAGGTGCACAATCTACCGTCATCGCCCCTGTTGCCTTCCACATCATACAGTAATATTCATTTATTTCATTAGGCTAGCGCAGTACAGAGTAGTTCATGCCCTCCCCCTCTCCTAGCTCTCTGATTATTTTGGCCTTCCTCCCAGTTCTCTGATTATCTTCTAACACTTGTCCTTGGTCTGTCACTATTTGTTCTTACGGGTTTTTTTCTAGCCGAGCACTGTCTGGTCAGTTATTTCTCAGGGTCGTATTGTCGAGTCAGCTATTTCTCAGGATCCTTAGTCTAAATCAATTATCCCTTTTTACCCATCTCTCACAATCCACCCTTTTTCTTATGCCACGCTACTTTGATTTATACTATTTCCTCCTTTTCTAGTGCTAGCAGCAGAGCCTTTGCCTCTCTATATTCGTCCTGCTGGTCATGCTGTGCTCTAAAGGCCATCATGGCGATGTCGTTCTTTGTCAGAGCTGCCTCTATCAATCTGAGACAACCCCCGTATGCAGGGAATGATGCAACATCCGAATAGACACAGCAACCCCATCATAACTATCACTGATGTTAGGGCTGATGTAAAGATGTGCTTCCATTTCCCAAACCAGGAGTCTAGAAACTTGGTCCAGGAGGTGTCTACTCCTGAGTTCTCGGCCAATTCGATAGACAGGGAGGTGAGACTCGCTAGGGCCCTTGACACGGACCCATCAGGAGCAGTGTTGTTGGGGATGTAGGTGCAACATTGTTCCCCAAACATTACGCACACCCCCCCCCCTTTCTCAGCCAGGAGCATGTCCAAGGCCATGCGATTTTGCCAGGCCATTAGGCTGGTAGCTGTCAGTTGTTCCGCTAATCCTTCAACCGCATCTCGAGTGTAATTTATAAAGCGTTGTTGATTGTAGTATAGGTAGTTGATCCAGTCCACATTTTTATTAATTGTGGACCACCAGAAGAGTATGGACTCAAAGCCAGCAGCTATCTGGTTCTGGCTTTGAATTCATCGGGTACCCCTCTTGGCACCCCTATTGCATCGATATAGATGTGTGTGTCAAATGATGCTCTCACCTCTCTCCTTTGTCGTCGGCCTCCTTCATTGAGTTTGACCGCATGCTCTACTGCTATGGTGAAGGGCATCATTAGTTGTGTAAGGGTACAGGTTCCCGTCCATGACCCTGGTAGCCGGGGCCACAGGGTATCCTCTCCGCACCACCACCAGACATCGGCTCTACTGACTATCTGCTTTATCAGCCAGGAGCTACTGAACAGTGACCCCTGTTCCTCAGCTGTTATGTTATACGTCTGATTGCAGTTTAGCACCTCCCCTATTTCCTGTCCATCTGGGTTATATCTTGTATAGCACTCAAATCCCTCGTCCCCTAGGGGAATGGTGAATGGGGGAGGTCGAGGGTCTTTCCTTTGGCCCTTCGTGTTGTTGTTGCTAGCCGGGAATAGGTAATGGTAGCTCTGGCAGGTCTCATTCCTTGGTATGGGATTCGTGAATAGTTGTAGTATACATGACATAGCCCCAGGTGTCCTACTCCAATTCAGGGGAAATGGTACCGGGACCAGCTGAGGCTTAGCTCCGGCGCAGGCATAGCAATTGGTTTGTTACATACTTCTGGCCGTGTACATCATCCAGGTAAGCCAGGTGTTGGTTCCCTTTTCCCCTGTTGGTATTCCTTCCTCATATAATTGCCTTAATTCTATCTCTCCTGTTACTATCATTATCTTCAAATCCTTAGGCTCATATACCGTGGTGACATTGCTGACTACCGGTGGTGCTGGGGTTGCCCAGGGATCCCTACTCTGACTGTCATCTATCTGGAACATTTCCCCCTTATCCTCATATTTTACTATATATCCGTCCCGTTCTACCTCTATTTCAAACCTCAGGCATGCGTCCTTCCCTGTTCTATCTGCACATATCCAATACCTACCACTTACCTTTATTTGAACCCTCTGTATGCTTACATATACACGTCCTGGCAATCCCTTGTTTGGGTTTTGATATACTCTCCACCTATCAGTTTGATAGGTGGACTTTTGCCACCGTTCTCTGGATGAAGTGAATACCTCGCGCCAATTTTTACAGGGATGGGTGCATACATACATTCTATAACCACACCATGATTTTCCTCTACATACATCAAATGGGATGGTGGTGGCCCTTCTATTCTGTGGTATAGTGATTTTTATGCATGTTACATTACTCACAAGCTGGGTAACCACCCAGCACCCGATCCACCAGCACGAAGTCTTCATTTTCCGTGCGGGGTTTTGGTGAATACCAAAGTCAATGGCTCCTTTCCTCCACGTACCGTCCACGGGCTGATATTGTCTGGTGGGGCCTCCACGGGACCCTTAAATCGACTTGCGTGTGTCCACCCTTGACTGAGTGAATCGGAAAATCCAGTGGCGGGCTCTGGGCCAGTAATCCTTTAGTTTTTAGTTCTGCAAGAGATTGGGATACTGCCAGTAAATAGTTCCTTAGGAACACGTCGTTCCCTGGTATTGTTGGGACCCCTTCTATCTTTCCTAAGTACGGGAGCCCGAATAACATTTCATATGGGGATAACCCTATGTCTTTCCGAGGTGCCGTTCGGATTCTTAACAAGGCTATCGGAAGGCACAGTCTAGGGGAGTCTCGTTTCCTCTATTAACTTGGTGATTTGGGTCTTCAAGGTGCCATTCATTCTTTCCACCTTTCCGGAACTCTGGGGATGCCATGGTGTATGCAATTTCCATTCAATTCCTAATGCTTCACATATCATTTTATGTGTTTTGGAGGCAAAATGGGTCCCTCTATCCGAGTCTATTGTTTCCACAATCCCATATCTGGGTATAATTTGCTCTAATAATACCTTGGCTACCGACTGAGGTGGCAGTTGCTGTAGGGAGTGCCTCTACCCATCTAGTGAAATGGTCCACTACCACTAACAGGTATTTCCATCTTTGTAGTCGGGGCAACTCAGTGAAGTCTATCTGTATTCTTTGGAAGGGCCTTATTGCCAATGGTTGTCCTCCTCCTGGGACTGCTCTCATGATTTTCTTGTTGATTCGCTGACATATTACACAACCCCCTATGACTTGTTTGGCCATGCTCCCCTCCCCCAAGGTGTCCCCCAAGGTTCAGTTCTTGGCCCCCTCCTCTTCATCCTGTACCTGTTCCCCCTTGGTCAATTAATCCGCCGTCATGGTCTCAAGTTCTACTGCTATGCCGATGATATCCAGCTCCTCATCTCCACCAAGTCTATCTCCACCGCTACGCACTCGACCCTGACAAACTGCATCACTGAAATAAAATCTTGGCTTCAATTCAATTTTCTCAAACTCAACTGCGACAAATCTGAAATCATCATCATTGGACCAAAAACCCTCACCAAATCCACCCACAACTTCACCCTCAATATTGATGGTTTCCCAGTATCCACCTCCCCTCACATCCGGAATCTTGGAATCATCCTTGATCAAACCCTCTCCTTCGACAAACACATCAAACACATCACCAAGACAGCCTTCTTCCACCTAAAAAAAACATCGCCCGTCTCCGTCCATCCCTCTCCTCCACAGCTGCTGAAACCCTCATCCACGCCTTCATCACCTCCCGTCTGGACTACTGCAACAGCCTCCTCTATGGTTCACCCTCAAAAATCATCAATAAACTCCAACACATCCAGAACTCCGCTGCCCGTCTACTCACCCACTCCCCGATCCGTGACCATATCACCCCCGTCCTTTACAATCTCCACTGGCTCCCCATCCCCCAGAGAATCGAGTACAAAATCCTCCTCATGACATACAAAGCCCTCCATAACCTGGCCCCATCCTACCTGACTGACCTCCGCCACAGGCACACTCCCACCCGTACCCTCCGCTCTGCTGCTGCTAACCTCCTGTCCCCCCCCCATCCGGACCAAACTCAGATCCTGGGGGGACAGGGCTTTCTCCATCGCTGCTCCCACACTCTGGAACTCAATACCCCAAACCGTCAGAGACTCCTCCTCACTCACCACATTCAAAACATCACTGAAGTCTCATCTGTTCAGCACTGCCTTCAATCACTGACCGTTACCTCACCTTCTTTTTCCATCTATACATCTGGAGGACCCTTCTATAAACCACCGGCTACCCTCAGCCAGAGGTTGTTCTTCCAAGTCTTCTCTACCTTTTGTCTGCAAATCTATTATATCACTACAGCAGTGTTCTGGCCTCCCTGTCTCGTTTTCTCTTTCTTCGGGCGGGTACAGAAACTGAGATGGGTTTAAATTTTTGATAAAACTGCCACGGGCTGCCGGTTCCCCCCCCCCTCCTTTGAGTCACTACCCCGAAGGCTATTAATGGCATCATTCTCCCCCTCAGCTCCTGTCTCTCGTTCACCATCTCCTGTTGCGGTTCTATCTGTATACTTTCCCACCTCATTCTTCTCTGGGCGTACCCCTGGCTTTCCTTTCTTTTCTTTCCATATCTTTTTCCATCTCCCTTATCTCTATCTCTAAGCGCTTTATGGATGCCTCTATTTCCCTTCTACACTCCCTTGTTCTTTCCCCATCACTTTCTAATTCTGCTTCATTCTCACAGTTTTGCCTTCTCTCTGATGCCTGCTGATTACTTGCCTGTGTTTCTGCGTTGCAGTCTCCCTCATACTCCTTATTTGCTGCCTGACGGGTCCCATAAATCTTTCTGTCCCTGAGGTCCCTGAGGTCCTGCAGCCTTTTGATGTCTGCTTCTAGTTCCCGTGCTTGCTTCATCCTTTCCTTTTCTCGCTGCCCCCTTCTCTGTCTATATTCCTTTATGTCTTGCTCATCGTTCCAAGTTGTGACTTCTCCCTCTATCTCCACCAAAGGGCACTGCATTGTTCCGTCCTGGCCGGAATAGGGAGGGGGATACCCAGGGTCCCATAGGCTGGGGTACAGAGTTGATTTTTTTCTCCTGAAGCTCCTGACTTTCATGCTGTTTTGGGGGGTTTTCACCCTTGTTCGGGGTGGTATTCTTTTCCTGCTATGCTTTCCTCAGCCTTTCTCCTATTCTAAACAATTTAAGTACGTCTAGTTCTTTTTCATTTCATTTCATTTCATTTCATTTTATTTTATTTCGAACATGTTAAAAGACATCAATTAAAAAACAAAATAAACAAAAAAAACAGAAGAAATACAAGGAATTTCATCCATTACTTTACATGTGCGAAAAGGAGTAGGAAGAAGTGTGAACTTATTTAATCCTACCCCCATTCCCTAATCAATATTTATCAAGTATCAGATATTAATACAAAAATACTCATACACCCTTATATGTTCATATAGATATACTTATTTAAATAATGATGTGTTATTATATGTAGACCCCTGGTGACTGTTAATCCCCCTCCTCACTGTACCTAGAAAAAATCATGTGTTTATATTTGTCTTTAAACTGGATGATGTTTGAACATTGTTTTAATTCCGCATTCATTCTGTTCCATAGCTTTACTCCACTGATTGATATAGAAAATCTTTTCATTGTTGTTCGAGTATTGCGAATCTTGAAATTTAATGTTCCCCTTAAATTATACCCCCCCTCTCTTTCATAAAACATTTCCTGTAAGTTACTTGGTAGCAAATTGTTTCTCACTTTGTACATGAATTGAGCTGTTTGATATTCCACAATGTCATTATTTTAGACTTTATAAATAATGAGTTGGTGTGTTCACAAAAACCGACATTATAAATTATTCTAATGGCTCTTTTTTGCAGTATGAATAGTGGTTGTAGTGAACTTATATATGTACTTCCCCACACCTCTATACAGTAACTTAAATAAGGTGAAACTAGTGAACAGAACAGAATGCGAAGTGATTTGTTATCTAGGAAATGTTTTGCTTTGGCCAGAACTGAAATGCTTCTAGATACTTTACTGTTGATATGTTTAATGTGAGATTTCCAGCAATTTTTTTTCATCTATTATCACCCCAAGGAATTTAGTTTCATTTACTCTTTCTATGTTAACACCCTCTATCTGTACCTGTGCTTGATTGTTTATTTTACTGTTCCCAAATATCATAATTTTTGTTTTCTCCAATCCCTGGGTTTTTCCCTGCCCCCAGTGGCTCAGCATTCGCCCCAACGGACTATCAGGCGGAATGCGGGGGTCGGGCTTACCGTCCTTCCCCTCCCCTTTGGGCTTTCCGTTTTCACTGCCCATCCTCCCGATCGGAAATTCCCCTCCGATCTTATCCCGATCGGAATTCCTTATTTTTAATTTTTTTTAATTTTTTATTCCCTCCGATCTTAGCTGTAATCGCCCGAGTAGTACTTAATAGTCAGTTTTCTTACCCGGGTCCTGTGCACAAGAATCACTCGATTTAGCTCCTCGCGATTTCCTGGTCCTCCCACTTGTTTCTCGAGTCTCTGGTCCAGGTATCACTCGCTCAAACCGCTGACGGCAAGCAAGGAGTCTGAGACCGCTGAAATCAGCGGGGTGCACCTTCCCTTCTTCCGTATACTCCCGTCAGCCGGCCGGAGTGGCGATCCCGGACGAGCCCCCAAGTTTGTGAGATGCAAATGTGAGTGCTCACAATCACGATGCTCGAGACAATCTAGAGAAACAAGTATAGTTTATTTGCAAGTCTGCAGAGTTGGGTGCCTCCCCTGTCGAGACACACCGAGGTCGGAAAAATCCCTTCTTTTTATTCACTTCATTTTACAATTGTTACACCTTTAATTCCTCCCCTTCGGGCTCCTTCCAATTGGAGCACTGAGGTGCACAATCTACCGTCATCGCCCCTGTTGCCTTCCACATCATACAGTAATATTCATTTATTTCATTAGGCTAGCGCAGTACAGAGTAGTTCATGCCCTCCCCTTCTCCTAGCTCTCTGATTATTTTGGCCTTCCTCCCAGTTCTCTGATTATCTTCTAACACTTGTCCTTGGTCTGTCACTATTTGTTCTTACGGGTTTTTTTCTAGCCGAGCACTGTCTGGTCAGTTATTTCTCAGGGTCGTATTGTCGAGTCAGCTATTTCTCAGGATCCTTAGTCTAAATCAATTATCCCTTTTTACCCATCTCTCACACATCCAATGATTTGGCCTCCACTGCCCTCTGTGGCAGGGAATTCCACAAATTCACTGGGTGAAAAAGTTCCTTCTCACCTCAGTTTTAAATGGCCTCCCCTTTATTCTAAGACTGTGGCCCCTGGTCCTTGTTCATGAGCACAGTTCCCTGAGGGTGACATTACAGATCGACAGGGTGGCAAAGGTGGCTTTTGGTACATTGGCCTTCATCAGTAAAGGTACTGAATACATAAGTTGGGAGATGTCGTGTTACCATTGTGAGGTAACATGTGATGTCATTGGTAAGTTGGGATGTCATGTTGGTGAGGTCACATGTGGAGTGTGTGTTCAGTTTTGGTTATCCTATTATAGGAAAGATGTTCTTAAGCTGGAAAGATTGCAGAGATGATTTACGAGGATGTTGCAAGGAACAATGGCCTGAGCTATAAGGAAACGTTGGACTGGCTAGGAATTTATTCCTTGGAGCGCAAGAGGCTGAGGGATGATCTCATATGGGGTATAAACGTCAGGATAAATACACAACATCGTTTATCTCGGGTTGGGGAAGCAAGACCCACCTTGTCACTTGTCCCACTCCCCCCTGTGACCAAGCTCAGAAGTTCTAGGAGCAGAATTAGGCCATTCGGCTCATCAAGTCTATTCTCCCATTCAATCTATCTATCCATCTCGACCCCATTCTCCTGCCTTCTCCTCATAACCCCTGACACCCATACTAATCAAGAATCTATCAATCTCCACCTAAAAAATATCCATTGACATGGACCCCACAGCGTTCTGTGGCAATGAAGTCCACAGATTCACCACCATCTGGCTAAAGAAATGCCTCCTCATCTGCTTTTGTTCGGAGGCTACGGCCTCTGGTCCCAGATTCTCCCACTTGTGGAATCATCCTCTGCATTCACACAATCCAGTCCTTTCACTATTTGGCAAGTTTCAATGAGGTCCCCTGTCATCCTTCTAAATCCAGCGAGTGCAGGCCCAGTGCCGACAAACACTAATCATATGTTATCAAGGGGACGTGATCTGTTGCTTCTTTGCCCCACCTCCAACCATGATCGAATCCTACCTTACCCCCTCTGCTGGGGGAGCACCCACCCCCCGCCCAACCTCCCACCCCGGGACCCAGCTGTTCCCCCACTGGAATCAGTCATCCCCTTACGACACCTCCCCTCCACGGGTACGATGAGAAGAGGGGGAAAAGAGAAGGGAGCGAAGGGGGAGAGAGGCTGGTGGGCAAGGGGGGCGAGGTAGAGAGACGGCTATGGGGGGGGGGGGAGAGAGAGGGGTGAGAAGGCAAGGGGAAGGGCCATGAAGTCAGAGGGATAATGATGGACAGATTGCATTGAGTAATGGATGGAATGAAGGAGTGGAGGGAGAGGGGATGCAGGAGAGGGATGGATAATCGTTGGGGTCACCAGAGACTGATGTTGGCCACGCACTTCAGTCTCCTTCCATCCCACAGAGCTGCTGGATTATTTCCGCACTACACCCACTGTCTGTCCACACTTTATTACAGATCCAGCCTCCGTTCCAACTGAGGAACCCCAGGAAACAACACTCGAACCCCGGGAGGATTTGTCCACTGTCCCAGAACCAGATACAAGCTCAGGTATCGATGGAGTGATCATTGGAGCAGTGGGGACAAGTTGGGGAGGGTAACATGAGGAGAGAGGGTCTGCAGTGGAGGAGCAGGGAGATTGGGTCGGGGGAGGAGGGGGACTGGAGTGGGGGGAGGAGAATGTATTTTGAAGACAGACTGACCCATAGGGGCAGGGGCTGAATGCTGGAGTCAGAGATAGAGTCACAGTAAGAGAGAGAAAGAGTGAGAGAGAGTGAGAGAGAGCCAGAGCGAGAGAGAGCAAGAGTCAGAAAGAGAGAGAGAGTCAGAAAGAGAGAGAGAGTCAGAAAGAGAGAGAGAGTCAGGGAGTGAGAGGGAGAGGGAGAGAGTCAGGGAGAGGGAGAGAGTCAGGGAGAGAGAGTGAGAGTCGGAGAGAGAGGGGGTCAGGGAGAGAGGGTCAGGGAGAGAGAGAGAGGGAGTCAGGGAAGGAGAAAGAGAGTCAGGGAGGGAGAGGGAGAGAGAGTCAGGGAAGGAGAGAGAGTCGGCGAGAGAGAGTCGGCGAGAGTCGGCGAGATAGTTGGCGAGAGAGAGAGAGTCGGGGAGAGAGTGAGTCAGTGAGAGAGAGAGAGAGTGTCGGCGTGAGAGAGAGAGTCAGGGGGAGAGAGAGAGTCTGGGAGAGAGTGAGAGCACTCTGTAAAGGGAACGAGGCGTAGATCGTGTTTGAGGAGGATGCAATGTTGAAGGCGAGACGTGTGACCTGTGAGACTTGGTATTTTTTGGTGTTTGCACGGACTCTTTGTCTGCAGCCGACTTCCCACGTGATGAGCTGATCATTCTGTTTTAATCTCTCACCCTCCCTCTCCCGCCTCCATTCTCTTCTTCCAGATCCACCGTCGGACACAACTCAGGAACCCCAGGGAGCAACGAGTGGAGACTCAAGTCAAGGATTGACCAGTGACCCAGCAGGGTCTGCAAGCTCAGGTATCAGTGGTGGGGAACATGAAGCACAGGAACAGGCCCATTGTCCCACAATATCCGTGCCGTTAAACATATCTCCCCTGCCTGCACGTAATCCATATCCCTCCATTCATTGCATGTCCACTTGCCTAAACAAAAGACTCCTTGATAGCCACTACCTCTGATACTCAATGCTCTGACCGATGAAGGCAAGCATACCATATGTCTTTTTATCATTGCCATTTTCAGGTTGTTATGGACTTGGACCCCAAACCTCCTCTGCACATCAAGGGTCTCGCTATTAACTCCATATTTTCTCCTGAAATATGGCCTTCCAAAGTGCAACACCTCACACTTACTTTGCAGTTTCTCTGCCCATTTCTACATCTACATCTACATCCCGCAAATCTACATCCCGCTGAATACTTTGACAACCTTCCTCACCATCCGCACCTTCGCCAATTTTATCATCTCCACACAGTTGCAAAAGACACAAAGTGCTGGACTAACTCAGCAGGTCAAGCAGCATCTCTGGAGAACATAGACATTTCCCAGCGAAACTCCCACGTCAGATTTGGACTTGCATAACAACAGCGGCCCCCATTTCAGTCTCCCAAGTTCCCGCCTAATAATGCTGTAATGGACCCTGCCCCAATTTAATACTTCCCCCAAGATCCAGACAGACCTATTCACAACTCTTTTAATACTATGGAGCTGTAATCTTTGTTGCCAAAATGCTCTCTCACTGAAACACCAGGAGAGGCTCATTTCCTGGCTCATAAAAGGGAAGGTTCTTCCCCTTGGTCGTTACATGGTTGTATTTTGGGAAGTCAAACTGGACAGGACCGACAGAGTGAATGATAGAGTTCCCTGAAAGTGGAGTCATGAGTATATAGGGTGGTAAAGAAGGCTTTAGGTTATGATGGGAATTGATAGGGTGAAGGCACAGCACCTTTTATCCAGAGTTGGGGAAGCAAGAACCACAGGACATAAATTTAAGATAAGAGGGGAAAGATTTAATAGGAGCATGATAGGCAACCATTTCATGTCGTGTGGTGGATGTATGGAACAAACTGCCGGAGAAGATAGTTGAGGCAGATACAATAACAAAATTTAAAAGTCACTTGGACATGTGCATGGAAAATAACGTTTTACCGGAATATGGGCAACATGTGGACAAATGGAACTAACAGATAAGTCGGCATGAACGAGGCGGGCCGATGGACCTGTTTCTGTACTCTATAGTCAATCCCTGAAATTCACCCTGACTCTAAAGGGGAGTGGGAGGGGGCACGTGGAGTGAAGAACGTTTTTGATGGAGAGTGGGTGACGGGATATTAGATGATGCTGATCTCTCCACATTGGCACTCCTTGAATTGCTGTACACATCTCGAAGTTTGATGCCATGTTGCGGTGTTGCCGCACTACCGTCTCTCTGTTCCTTCATTCCAGATCCCAAGATTTCCACAGGGGAACCGACCCAGGGATCACCAACTGGGGAATCTACCCAGGAACCGTCTTCCGTTCCAGTGGGAGACACGTCCTCAGGTACCAAGCCCCCTCATACGTTATCGCCTGTCCTTGCAGCCAGCTTTTGGAGAGGACAGTAGTTTGTTTTGCAGTGGACAACAATTCCCCTTGGATTTGGACCCAAGACTACGCCGTATCTACTTATCACCGTATCTACTTGTGTTGCCACTTTCATGTTTTTACGGATTTGGACATCAAGAAGTACATCAATATTCTTCTTGCGATTAACTGTATAATTTCCCCTTATATTCAAGCCTCCAAAGTGCACCTTTTATATCACAAAAAATAAAGGTCCTAGCACACGTGCCTGCAGAACACCTACACGTCAGAGGTGGAGTTACCCAAAAACAGCTGCTCCCAGTTTACTCTCACTCGCTCCTGCCTAATAATGCTTTACTGTGCCTTACCCAAATTTAATACCTTCCCCCAAGTGCCAGACCCATTGTTATTCATAACTCTCCAAAAAATTATGGAAGATAGACAAAAAATGTTTGAGTAACAGCAGATTAGACAGCTTCTCTGGAGAAATGGAATAGGTGACGTATCAGGTCGAGACCCTTCTTCAAACTGAGAGTCAGGTGAGCGAGGAGCTAGAGATATGAAAATATACAAAGAACAAGTGAATAAAAGGTATGGTAAGAGCATATCAAAGCTATCAATGTGTATCAAGCAACAATGGAGCCCACGATGGTCCCTTGTTGGCTGCGGAGAAGGTGATAATAAGTGGATACCAACAGTGAAACTAAGCAGCACGACAGTGAAACTAGTAAACTGACGAGGGTGAAGGAGGGACGGACAGAGAGGGAACGCAAGTGTGACTTGAAGTTAGATGAATCAATATTCCTAGAACAGCGGGTGCAGTAGATGAGGTTGGAGGAGGTGCAAGTGAATCTCTGCGTCACCTGAAAGGACTGTCGTGGTCGCTGGACAGTCGAGGGAAACATCTGGCCAGGTTTGTGCCCTGGATCAGTGAATGGCAGGGCCCTGGGAAGTGCCGTAGAGCAGCAAGATTTAGGAGTTAGAAACATAGAAACATAGAAAATAGGTGCAGGAGGAGGCCATTCAGCCCTTAGAGCCAGCACCGCCATTCATTGTGATCATGGCTGATCATCCACAATCAGTAACCTGTGCCTGCCTTCTCCCCATATCCCTTGATTCCACTAGCCCCGAGAGCTCTATCTCTCTCTTAAGTCCATCCCGTGATTTGGCCTCCACTGCCCTCTGTGGCAGGTAATTCCACAAATTCACTTGGTGGAAAAGTTCCTTCTCACCTCAGTTTTAAATGGCCTCCCCTTTATTCTAAGATTGTGGCCCCTGGTCCTTGTTCATGAGCGCAGTTCCCTGAGGGTGACATTACAGATCGACAGGGTGGCAAAGGTGGCTTTTGGTACATTGGCCTTCATCAGTAAAGGTACTGAATACATAAGTTGGGAGATGTCATGTTACCATTGTGAGGTAACATGTGATGTCATTGGTAAGTTGGGATGTCATGTTGGTGAGGTCACATATATCATATGATATCATATCATATCATATATATACAGCCGGAAACAGGCCTTTTCGGCCCTCCAAGTCCGTGCCGCCCAGTGATCCCCGTACATTAACACTATCCTACACCCACTAGGGACAATTTTTACATTTACATTTACCCAGCCAATTAACCAACATACCTGTACGTCTTTGGAGTGTGGGAGGAAACCGAAGATCTCGGAGAAAACCCACGCAGGTCACGGGGAGAACGTACAAACTCCTTACAGTGCAGCACCCGTAGTCAGGATCGAACCTGAGTCTCCGGCGCTGCATTCGCTGTAAAGCAGCAACTCTACCGCTGCGCTACCGTGCCGCCCTATGGAGTGTGTGATCAGTTTTGGTCATCCTATTATAGGAAAGATGTTCTTAAGCTGGAAAGATTGCAGAGATGATTTACGAGGATGTTGCAAGGAACAATGGCCTGAGCTATAAGGAGACGTTGGACTGGCTAGGAATTTATTCCTTGGCGCGCAATAGGCTGAGGGATGATCTCATATGGGGTATAAACGTCAGGGTGAATGCACAACATCTTTTATCTCGGGTCGGGGAAGCAAGACCTAGAGAACATTGCCCCCACCCTGTCACTAGCCCCACTCCCCCCTGTGACCAAGCTCAGAAGTTCTAGGAGCAGAATTTGACCATTCGGCCCATCAAGTCTATTCTACCATTCAATCTATCTCGACCCCATTCTCCTGCCTTCTCCTCATAACCCTTGACACCCATACTAATCAAGAATCTATCAATTTCCAGCTAAAAAATATCCATTGACATGGTCCCCACAGCGATCTGTGGCAATGAAGTCCACAGATTCACCACCATCTGGCTAAAGAAATGCCTCCTCATCTGCTTTTGTTCGGAGGCTATGGCCTCTGGTCCCAGATTCGCCCACTTGTGGAATCATCCTCTGCATTCACACAATCCAGTCCTTTCACTATTTGGCAAGTTTCAATGAGGTCCCCTGTCATCCTTCTAAACTCCAGCGAGTGCAGGCCCAGTGCCGACAAACACTAATCATATGTTATCAAGGGGATGTGATGTGTTGCTTCTTTGCCCCACCTCCAACCATGATCGAGTCCTACCTTACCCCCTCCGCTGGGGGAACACCCACCCCCCGCCCAACGTCCCACCCTGGGACCCAGCTGTTCCCCCACTGGAATCAGTCAACCCCTCACCACACCTCCCCCCCCCCCCCCCCCCCCCCGCGTACGATGAGAAGAGGGGGAAAAGAGAAGGGAGCGAAGGGGGAGAGAGGCTGGTGGGCAAGGGGAGGGAGGGAGGGAGGGGTGAGAAGGCAAGGGGAAGGGCCATGAAGTCAGAGGGATAATGATGGACAGATTGCATTGAGTATTGGATGGAATGAAGGAGCGGTGGGAGAGTGGATGCAGGAGAGGGATGGATAATCGTTGGGGTCACCAGAGATTGGTGTTGGCCACGCACTTCCATCCTACAGAGCTGCTGGATTATTTCCGCACTACACCCACTGTCTGTCCACACTTTATTACAGATCCAGCCTCCGTACCAACTGAGGAACCCCAGGAAACAACACCCGTACCCCGGGAGGATTTGTCCACTGTCCCAGAACCAGATACAAGCTCAGGTATCGATGGAGGGATCATTGGTGCAGTGGGGGACAAGTTGGGGAGGGTAACATGAGAAGAGAGGGTCTGGAGTGGAGGAGCAGAGCGTGTGGGGTGGGGGAGGAGGGGGACTGGAGTGGGGGGAGGAGAATACCCCAGGGAGAGTGGAGTTGGAGCATTGCGGAGAGGGTAGAGATGGAGAGTGAGGGGCGGAGAGTCGAGAGAGGAGGAGAAAGGGCAAGTAGAAATGTGTGAAACGAGTAAGTGTAGAAGAAATAAACGGGCAGTAAGGAGGGAATGGGTGACTGGAGATCGGGCCTGTACTCGCTGGAGTTTAGAAAGATGAGGGATCACATCAAAACTTACCTTATAATGAGAGGCCTAGATAGAGTGGATGTGGAGAGGATGTTTCCAGTATTGAAAGAGTATAGGGCCGATGGGCACAGCCTCAGAATAAAGAGACATACCTTTAGATACGAGCTGAGGAGGATTTATCTCGCCAGACGGTGGTGAATCTGTTGAATTCATTGCCACAGAAGACTGTGGACATTGGTATCTCCAAGACGATGGTATTTTTAAAGTGGAGATTGACAGTTTTTGATTACGAAGTTGGTCAAAGGTTTCGAGGAGAAAGAGAATAGGGTTGACAGGGAACGATATACAGTATCAGCCATGACTAAATGGCGGAGTAGTCGATGGGCCAAATTGCCTCATTCTGTTCCTCTGACATGAATTTATGAACATGAGATTGAGGATGAAGTGGAAAGTAAGTGGAGAGCTTGAGGAGAATATATTTTTAAGACAGACTGACCCATACGTGCAGGGGCTGAATGCTGGAGTCAGAGAGAGAGTCATAGAAACATAGAAACATAGAAACATAGAAAATAGGTGCAGGAGTAGGCCCTTCGAGCCTGCCCCGCCGTTCAATATGATCATGGCTGATCATCCAGCTCAGTAACCTGTACCTGCCTTCTCTCCATACCCCTTGATCCCTTTAGCCACAAGGGCCACATCTAACTCCCTCTTAAATATAGCCAATGAACTGGCCTCAACTACCTTCTGTGGCAGAGAATTCCACAGACTCATCACTCTCTGTGTGAAGAAATGTTTTCTCATCTCGGTCCTAAAAGACTTCCCCCTTATCCTTAAGCTGTGACCCCTGGTTCTGGACTTCCCCAACATCGGGAACAATCTTCCCGCATCTAGCCTCTCCAACCCCTTAAGAATTTTATATGTTTCAATAAGATCCCCCCTCAGTCTTCTATATTCCAGCGAGTATAAGCCTAGTCTATCCAGTCTTTCTTCATGTGAAAGTCCTGCCATCCCAGGGATCAATCTGGTGAACCTTTTCTGTACTCCCTCTAAGGCTAGAATGTCTTTCCTCAGATTAGGAGACCAAAACTGTACACAATACTCCAGGTGCGGTCTCACCAAGGCCCTGTACAACTCCCTGCTCCTAAACTCAAATCCTCTTGCTATGAATGCTAACATACCATTCGCTTTCTTCACTGCCTGCTGCACCTGCACGCTTGCTTTCAATGACTGGTGCACCATGACACCCAGGTCACGTTGCATCTCCCCTTTTCCTAATTGGCCACCATTCAGGTAATACTCTGCTTTCCTGTTCTTGCCGCCAAAGTGGATAACCTCACATTTATCCACATTATATTGCATTTGCCATGCATTTGCCCACTCTCCTAATCTATCCAAGTCATCTGCACCCTCCTAGCATCCTCCTCGCAGCTAACACTGCCACCCAGCTTCGTGTCATCCGCAAACTTAGAGATGTTGCATTCAATTCCCTCGTCCAAATCATTAATATATATTGTAAATAACTGGGGTCCCAGCACTGAGCCTTGCGGTACCCCACGAGTCACTGCCTGCCATTCCGAAAAGGACCCGTTTATTCCTACTCTTTGCTTCCTGTCCGCCAACCAATTCTCTATCCACCTCAACACTGAACCCCCAATACCGTGTGCTTCAAGTTTGTACACCAATCTCCTATGTGGGACCTTGTCGAAGGCCTTCTGAAAGTCCAGATATAACACATCGACTGGTTCTCCCTTAACCACTCTACTAGTTACATCCTCGAAAAATTCTATAAGATTCGTCAGGCATGATTTGCCTTTCATAAATCCATGCTGACTTTGTCCCATGATTTCACCACTTTCCAAATGTGATGCTATCACATCTTTAATAACTGACTCTAGCATTTTCCCCACTACCGATGTTAGGCTAACTGGTCTGTAATTCCCCGTTTTCTCTCTCCCTCCCTTTTTAAAAAGTGGGGTTACATTAGCTACCCTCCAATCCTCAGGAACTACTCCAGAATCTAAAGAGTTTTGAAAAATTATCACTAATGCATCCACTATTTCTGGGGCTACTTCCTTAAGCACTCTGGGATGCAGCCTATCTGTCCCTGGGGATTTATCGGCCTTTAATCCATTTAATTTACCTAACACCACTTCCCGACTAACCTGGATTACCCTCAGTTCCTCCATCTCGTTAGACCCCCGGTCCCCTGCTATTTCTGGCAGATTGTTTGTCTTCCCTAGTGAAGACAGAACCAAAGTAGTTGTTCAATTGGTCTGCAGTCTCCTTGTTCCCTATGATCAATTCACCTGTTTCCGACTGCAAGGGACCTACATTTGTCTTAACTAGTCTTTTTCTCTTCACATATCTATAAAAGCTTTTGCAGTCAGTTTTTATGTTCCCTGCCAGTTTTCTCTCATAATCTATTTTCCCTTTCCTAATTAAGCCCTTTGTCCTCCTCTGCTGGACTCTGAATTTCTCCCAGTCCTCTGGTAAGATACTTCTTCTGGCTAATTTTTTTTCTTTTGTTTTAATACTATCCTTGATTTCCCTTGTTAGCCACGGATGCACTACCTTTCCTGGTTTGTTCTTTTGCCAAACTGGGATGAACAATTGTTGTAGTTCATCCATGCAATCTTTAAATGCCTTCCATTGCATGTCCACCGTCAACCCTTTAGGTATAAATTGCCAGTCTATCTTGGACAATTCACGTCTCATACCCTCAAAGTTACCTTTCTTTAAGTTCAGAACACTTGTTTCTGAATTGACTTTGTCACTCTCCATCCTAATGAAGAACTCCACCATATTATGATCACTCTTGCCCAAGGGGCCTCGTACAACAAGACTGCTAACTAACCCTTCCTCATTACTCAATACCCAGTCTTGAATGGCCTGCTCTCTCGTTGGTTCCTCGACATGTTGGTTTAGAAAACCATCTCGCAAACATTCCAAGAAATCCTCTTCCTCAGCACCCCTGCCAATTTGGTTCACCCAATCTATATGTAGATTGAAGTCACCCATTATAACTGTTGCACCTCTAGTGCATGCATTTCTAATTTCCTGTTTGATGCCATCCCCAACCTCACTACTGCTGTTAGGTGGCCTGTACACAACTCCCACTAGCGTTTTCTGCCCCTTAGTGTTTCGCAGCTCTACCCATATCGATTCCACATCCTCCGAGCTAGTGTCCTTCCTTTCCACTTGGTTAATCTCCTCTCTAACCAGCAACGCTACTCCACCTCCTTTTCCGTTTCTGTCTATCCCGCCTGAATATAGAATATCCCTGGATGTTGAGCTCCCAGCCTTGGTCACCCTGGAGCCATGTCTCCGTAATCCCAACTATATCATAATCAATAATAATTATCTCCACATTTAATTCATTCACCTTATTACGTATACTCCTTGCATTGAGACACAAAGCCTTCAGGCTTGTTTTTATAACACTCTTGCCCCTTATATAATTATGTTGCAAAGTGGTCCTTTTTGCCCTGGATTTGTCTGCCTGCCACTTTTACTTTTCACCTTGTTACCTATTGTTTCTACCCTCATTTTATACCCCTCTGTCTCTCTGCCCTTGCTCCCATCCCCCTGCCATATTAGTTTAAATCCTCCCCGGCAAACACTCCCCCAAGGACATTGGTTCCATTCCAGCTCAGGTGCAGACCGTCCTGCTTGTAACGGCCCAGAAATTCGAATCCCTCCCCCTTGCACCATTTTTCATCACGTATTCATCTGAAGTATCCTCCTATTTCTACTCTGACTAGCACGTGGCACTGGTAGTAATCCAGAGATTATTACCTTTGAGGTCCTACTTTTTAGTTTATCTCCTAGATCCCTAAATTCACCTTGTAGGACCTCATCCCGTTTTTTACCTATATCGTTGGAGTCACAGTGAGAGAGAGAAAGAGTCACAGAGAGTCACAGAGAGAGAGAGAGAGAGAGAGAGAGAGAGGAGAGGAGAGAGAGAGAGAGAGAGAGAGAGAGAGAGAGAGAGAGAGAGAGAGAGAGAGAGAGAGAGAGAGAGAGAGAGAGAGAGAGAGAGAGAGAGAGAGAGAGAGAGAGAGAGAGAGAGAGAGAGAGAGAGAGAGAGAGAGAGAGAGAGAGAGAGAGAGAGAGAGAGAGAGAGAGAGAGAGAGAGAGAGAGTGTGGCGAGAGAGAGAGAGAGTTGGCGAGAGAGTCTGGCAGAGAGTGTGAGAGCACTTTGCAAAGGGAGCGAGGCGTAGATCGTGTTCGAGGCGGATGCAATGTTGAAGGCGAGACGTGTGACCTGTGAGAGTTGGTATTTTTTGGTGTTTGCACGGACTTTTTGTCTGCAGCCGACTTCCCACCTGATGAGCTGATCATTCTGTTTTAATCTCTCACCCTCCCTCTCCCGTCTTCATTCTCTTCTTCCAGATCCACCGTCGGGCACAACTCAGGAACCCCAGGGAGCAACGAGTGGAGACTCAAGTCAAGGATTGACCAGTGACCCAGCAGGGTCTGCATGCTCAGGTATCAGTGGTGGGGAACATGAAGCACAGGAACAGGCCCATTGTCCCACAATATCCGTGCCGTTAAACATATCTCCCCTGCCTGCACGTAATCCATATCCCTCCATTCATTGCATGTCCACTTGCCTAAACAAAAGACTCCTTGATAGCCACTACCTCTGATACTCAATGCCCTGACCGATGAAGGCAAGCATACCATATGCCTTTTTATCATTGCCACTTTCAGGTTGCTATGGACTTGGATCCCAAACCCCCTCTGCACATCAATGGTCTCAAGGGTCTCGCTATTAACCATCATTTTTCCTGAAATATGGCCTTCCAAAGGGCAACACCTCACACTTACTTGGATTAAATTCCATCTGCAGTTTCTCTGCCCATTTCTACATCTACATCTACATCCCGCAAATCTACATCCAGCTGAATACTCTGACAACCTTCCTCACCATCCGCACCTTCACCAATTTTATCATCTCCACACAGTTACAAAAGACACAAAGTGCTAGATTAACTCAGCAGGTCAAGCAGCATCTCCGGAGAACATGGACATTTCCCAGCGAAACTCCCACGTCAGATTTGGAATTGCATAACAACAGCGGCCCCCATTTCAGTCTCCCAAGTTCCTGCCTAATAATTCTGTAATGGACCCTGCCCCAATTTAATACTTCCCCCAAGGTCCAGACAGACCTATTCACAACTCTCTTAAAACTATGGAGCTGTAATCTTTGTTGCCAAAATGCTCTCTCACTGGAACACCAGGAGGGGCTCATGATAGAGTTCCCTGAAAGTGGAGTCACGAGTAGATGGGGTGGTAAAGAAGGCTTTAGATTATGACGGGAATTGGTAGGGTGAATGCACAGCACCTTTTATCCAGGGTTGGGGAAGCAAGAACCACAGGACTTAAATTTAAGATAAGAGGGGAAAGATTTAATAGGAGCATGATGGGCAACCATTTCATGTCGTGTGGTGGATGTATGGAACAAACTGCCGGAGAAGATAGTTGAGGCAGATAGAATAACAAAATTTAAAAGTCACTTGGTCATGTGCATGGATAATAACGTTTTACCGGAATATGGGCAACATGTGGACAAATGGGACTAACAGATAAGTCGGCATGAACGAGGTGGGCCGATTGACCTGTTTCTGTGCTCTATGGTCAATCCCTGAAATTCACCCTGACACTAAAGGGGAGTGGGAGGGGACACGTGGAGTGAAGAACGTTTTTGATGGAGAATGGGTGACGGGATATCAGATGATGCTGATATCTCCACATTGGCACTCCTTGAATTGCTGTACACATCTCGAAGTTTGATGCCATGTTGCGGTGTTGCCGCACTACCGTCTCTCTGTTCCTTCATTCCAGGTCCCAAGATCTCCACAGGGGAACAGACCCAGGGATCATCAACTGGAGAATCTACCCAGGAACCGTCTTCCGTTCCAGTGGGAGACACGTCCTCAGGTACCAAGCCCCCTCATACGTTATCGCCTGTCCTTGCAGCCAGCTTTTGGAGAGGACAGTAGTTTGTTCTGCAGTGGACAACAATTCCCCTTGGATTGAGGTTGGTTGAGGGAACCACTCCAGAAATACTGCCTCACCCGCTAAGTTACTCCAACACTATATGTCTTTTTTTGTGAACCAGCATCTGTAGTTCATTATGTCTCCACATGGGGTTTAATTTGGATATACAGTGTGGAAACAAGCCCTTTGGCTCTCCGAGTCCACGGTGACCAGTAACCAACACACTAGGGACAATTTACAATATTTGCTGAAGCCAAATTAACCAACAAACCTATAAGTATTTGGAAAGTGGGAGGAAACCGGAGCGGCTGGGGAAAGCACACTGGCTCACAGGGAGAACTTACCAACTCCATGCAGACAGCACCTGCAGTCAGGATGGAAGCCAGGGCTCTGGCGCTGTAAGGCAGCAATAACCGGGGTGGGAAAGGTCCTCGATTATGTTGGCTGTTTTCCCGAGGCAGTGTGAAGTGTAGATGGAGCCAATGGTGGGGAATCGGGTCTGCGTAACAGACTTGGCAACATCCACAACTCTGCAATTTCTTGCTGTCTTGGGCAGAGCTGCTCCCAAACCAAGCTGTGATGCGACAATGTTGTGAGATGGTGTGTAGTTGGATTACAGAAGACATTTGTAAGGCGCTGTGATGACTCGGGGACAAGAGGGGTCAGTGCTTAGGCCTCAGCTAGTCATTATGAGTAAAATAACTTGGCTGAGACGAATAATTGTTAGTGTTCCCTGAAGACAGAGATAAATCCAGATATTCCCCACTGACCCACAGTGTCCCTCACTGTCCACAGTCAGTGTTCCCTGGGGACTGAGATACACCCGGATATCTCCCACTAA
>NC_135995.1:6965985-7069985 GCF_053455715.1 Rhinoraja longicauda
GCGGGTCGGCGCTGTTTTGGCGGCACACGGAGGACCAACAGCATATTAGACAGGTGCTCATAATGTTTTGGCTCATCAGTGTATATGGGCAATGCAAACCTAATAATAGCGCAAAAACTGGAGGTATCGTAATCGTCAGAAATGAGCCGAGGCTCCTGATGCTGCGGTGTGTGTGTGTGTGTGTGTGTGTGTGTGTGTGTGTGTGTGTGTGTGTGTGTGTGTGTGTGTGTGTGTGTGTGTGTGTGTGTGAACAGGGAACGTGTACAGTTCATGTTATTCCCCACTCACTGCTGAGCATCTGATGTTGAGTGATTATACAGAGCACTTACCAATAACATTGAGCCGTGTTACAAGGAGGTAGTTGACACGCCATCCGCCAGTGAATTCAACTCTGAAAAAGTAGGGACCATTGTCATCCTGTGTGACGTTGTCTATAACCAGGGAACAGTCCTTGTCTCTCAGATCTCCAGACAGCCGGGTCCGATGGCGAAACTTTGATAATTCTAGACTGGGATTCTCGGAGTGGAAGGCTACAGAAGCATCCTTGCTCTGCCGCTCACTGTTATACCAGATTCCCATCCGATCTTTATTCCTTTGAGTCGGCGGGTAAGTGTAGTTACACGGAATCCGTGCACACAAACCATTCTGCGCTGTCACATGTCCTGGATTGTCCGCAGGCCACTGCTGTCCCGACACCTCGGCTGAGGAGAGAAGGAACAATCTTTAGTACCGTGCAGGAAGGAACTGCAGATCCTGGTTTAAACTGAAGATAGACACAAAGTGCTGGAGTAACTCAGTGGGACAGGCAGCCTCTCTGGAGAGGAGGAATGGGTGATGTTTTGGGTCGAGACCCTTCTTCAGACTGGAGTCAGAGGAGAGGGAAATGGGATACATAGACGGTGATGTGGAGAGATAGAGAACAAATAAATGAAATTTTTGCAAAAAAGGAATGATGATAAAGGAAATAGACCATTATTAGCTGTTTATAGACTCAAAATGTTGGAGCAACTCAGCGGGGCAGGCAGCATCTCTGGAGAAAAGGAATGGGGGACGTTTCAGGTTGTGATCTTTCATATTGTTAGCTGTTTGCGAGGTGAGAACGAGAAGCTGGTGCACATCTTGCGCTCCCTCACCACCCCTCCATTTAGTGTGGCTCTCCCTCCTCACTGCCCCTCCCACATTGTATCACTCCCTCCTCACCGTCCCTCCCACAGCACGGCACTCCCTCCTCACCACCCCTCCCGCACTGTATCACTCCCTCCCCACCGCCCCTCCAACCGCACCACACTCCCTCCTCACTGCCCCTCCCACAGCACGGCACTCCCTCCTCACCGCCCCTCCCGCACTGTATCACTCCCTCCTCACCACCCCTTCCACAGCACGGCACTCCCTCCTCACCGTCCCTCCCACCGCGCCACGCTCCTTCCACACTGCCTCTCCCACAGCACGGCACTCCCTCCTCACTGCCCCTCCCACAGCACGGCGCTCCCTCCTCACTGCCCCTCCCACCGCGCCACGCTCCTTCCACACCACCCCTCCCACAGCACGGCGCTCCCTCCTCACCGCCCCTCCCACAGTGACGAAGAATGGGTGACGTTTCGGGTCGAAACCCTTCTACAGTCTGAAGAAGGGTCTCGACCCGAAACGTCACCCATTCTTTCTCTCCAGAGATGCTGCCTGTCCTGCTGAGTTACTCCAGCGTTTTGTGTCTACCTTCGATTTAAACCAGCATCTGCAGTTCTTTCCTACTGAATATTCATACCACTGGGTTGTAAGCTGCCCAAGCGAAATATGAAATGCTGTTCCTCCAATTTGCGCTGGGCCTCACTCTGACAGCGGAGGAGGCCAGGACAAAGGACAGTGTGGGAATAGGAGGGGGAGTTAAAGTGTTTGGCAACCGGGAGATCGGGTTGGTCCAGGCGGACCGAGCGAAGGTGTTCAGCGAAACGATCATAGCGGTCCCAGCCCCGAACCTTACGGAACTCCGCTAGTCACCGACCAGTAAAAGCCCCCTCGCCAGAAAACACCTGAGTTGCTGCTGATGGTACCTTGGAGAAGGGTCAGGAGGAAGAACGATCTCCCGATCATCGTCCGATCCCAAATACCCCGTCAGTGTCCCGATCTCCTGGTCTGGAAGATAAAGTAATTGCAGTAAAACTTCAGCGACCAATCTATCTATCTACCTATAGACTAAAACTCTCGTTTATTTGTTTGTTTGTTCCTGAACTACAGCCAAAACGGTACACGATAGCGCAACAATTTTAGGCCCACCTTACTCACCGTTGTTCCTGTTTGTGCAAATGGAAGAAGTTTAATTGAAATCGGTGCTATATTTTAAAAGCTATTCACATTTTAAAGTTTAAATCTATATCCAAGGGAGGGAGGGGGGGAGGAGGGAGGATAAGGGGGGCTGAGGGGGATGGAAGTTGAGGGAGAGGGGAAGGGGGAGGGGGTGGAGGGAGTGGGAGGGGAGGGTAGGAGGGGTCAGGGGTGGGGGGAGGGGGGGAGAGGGGAGCGGTGTGGAGGGGAGTGGGGGGGGGGGAGAGAGGGTGCTGCACCAATACAGGAGAGGTTTGGGCCCAACTGGTCCACTAGCTCTAGTGTATTACTAAAACTCTCATCTTGTTTGTTTGTCCGTACGTACCCGAAATACAGCCAAAACGGTACACGATAGCGCAACAATTTTAAGCCCAACTTACTCACCATTGGCCTGCAGTTCAAATGGTTGCTATATTTTAAAAGTTATCCACCTTTTAAACTTTAAAAGATCACTTTTTAAACTTTCAGAAATTTGATTGGCTCTACCACCTCCCCCCATGTGGGGTCCGGCACATCCTGATTGGCTACCTCCATGTTTGACGTCACAATGGGAACCCAACGGGTCCGTGCCTGCACAGTTGGGGCCCGTTGATCTAATACTTACGTAAGATGGCCGCCGGATCCTTGCGTGCGCAGTTGGGGGAGGGTTGCCGCTCGGAGGAGGGGGGGGGGGGGCGGGACCAGTCCGAGTCACGGGAGTGGTGGCCAATGGGGGGGGGGGGAAGTAGTGATCTCCTGCTGCTGGCCGCCGCGATGGCCGCCCGGGGCCGTGGTGAGTGGCTCCCTCCCCTTTCCTCTCCCCCCTCGTCCGCCCCCGGCCCCGGGGCAGTTTTAAGGGGAGTTGAGGGGGGATGGAGTGAGTAAGTGTCGTCAGAATCTCAGCTCTCCCATGCCGGGCGATCTGACCTTGGGTCGGGGCTGGTCCAACCTTCTGCGGCTTGGAGCTTCCCGACATCGGTCTCTACCCGAGACTATGAGCTCCTCGATGTTGAAGTCTGCAGGCCGTGGTTGGAGCGTCGATCCCAGGCAAAGGATCACAGGCTCTGATGGAAAGTCCTCGGCCCCATGGTGGGGCTCAAAGTTAGTCCCGAGCAAGGCCTCCAGCTCCATGATGTTAGGCCACAGAGCGACCAGAGATACCATCTGGAAAACAATTGCATCTCCGGCATTTGAGCCCCGTATCTGAGGAAGGATGTGCTGGCTCTGGAGAGGATCCAGAGGAGGTTTACAAGAACGATCCCAGGAATGAGTGGGTTTGCATATGAATTAAAGGACGTTCTTTTATGAAGGACATGAGGAGGAATTTCAGAGGGTGGCGAATCTGTGGAATTCTTTGCCACAGAAGGATGTGGAGGCCAAGTCAAGGTTTAAAGGTCAGTTTATTGTCACATGTACCAATTGAGGTACAATGAAATATATATTTCCATACAGCCATACTAATAAATTAGTACGGGTGTCAGGGGTTATGGGGAGAAGGCAGGAGAATGGGGTTAGGAGTGACAGATCAGCCATGATTTACAAACATCGAAAATAGGTGCAGGAGTAGGCCATTCGGCCCTTCGAGCCTGCACCGCCATTCAATATGATCATGGCTGATCATCCAGCTCAGTAACCTGTACCTGCCTTCTCTCCATACCCCCTGATCCCTTTAGCCACAAGGGCCACATCTAACTCCCTCTTAAATACAGCCAATGAACTGGCCTCAACTACCTTCTGTGGCAGAGAATTCCACAGACTCACCACTCTCTGTGTGAAGAAATGTTTTCTCATCTCGGTCCTAAAAGACTTCCCCCTTATCCTTAAGCTGTGACCCCTGGTTCTGGACTTCCCCAACATCGGGAACAATCTTCCCGCATCTAGCCTCTCCAACCCCTTAAGAATTTTATGTTTCAATAAGATCGCCCTTCAGTCTTCTAAATTCCAGCGAGTATAAGCCTAGTCTATCCAGTCATTCTTCATATGAAAGTCCTGCCATTCCAGGGATCAATCTGGTGAACCTTCTCTGTACTCCCTCTAAGGCTAGAATGTCTTTCCTCAGATTAGGACACCAAAACTGTACACAATACTCCAGGTGCGGTCTCACCAAGGCACTGTACAACTGCAGCAGAACCTCCCTGCTCCTATACTCAAATCCTCTTGCTAGGAATGCCAACATACCATTGGCTTTCTTCACTGACTGCTGCACCCGCACGCTTGCTTTCAATGACTGGTGCACCATGACACCCAGGTCACGTTGTATCTCCCCTTTTCCTAATTGGCCACCATTCAGGTAATACTCTGCTTTCCTGTTCTTGCCGCCAATGTGGATAACCTCACATTTATCCACATTATATTGCATCTGCCATGCATTTGCCCACTCTCCTATCTATCCAAGTCACTCTGCAGCCTCCTAGCATCCTCCTCGCAGCTAACACTGCCACCCAGCTTCGTGTCATCCGCAAACTTAGAGATATTGCATTCAATTCCCTCGTCCAAATCATTAATATATATTGTAAATAACTGGGGTCCCAGCACTGAGCCTTGCGGTACCCCACTAGTCACTGCCTGCCATTCCGAAAACCAATTCTCTATCCACCTCAACACTGAACCGCCAATTCCGTATGCTTTAAGTTTGTACCCCAATCTCCTATGTGGGACCTTGTCGAAGACCTTCTGAAAGTCCAGATATAACACATCGACTGGTTCTCCCTTATCCACTCTACTAGTTACATCCTCGAAAAATTCTATAAGATTCGTCAGGCATGATTTGCCTTTCATAAATCCATGCTGACTTTGTCCGATGATTTCACCACTTTCCAAATGTGATGCTATCACATCTTTAATAACTGACTCTAGCATTTTCCCCACTACCGATGTTAGGCTAACTGGTCTACAATTCCCCATTTTCTCTCTCCCTCCCTTTTTAAAAAGTGGGGTTACATTAGCTACCCTCCAATCCTCAGGAACTACTCCAGAATCTTAAGAGTTTTGAAAAATTATCACTAATGCATCCACTATTTCTGAGGCTACTTCCTTAAACACTCTGGGATGCAGCCTATCTGGCCCTGGGGATTTATCGGCCTTTAATCCATTTAATTTACCTAACACCACTTCCCGACTAACCTGGATTACCCTCAGGCGGGATAGACAGAAAGGAAAAGGAGGTGGGGTAGCGTTACTGGTTAGAGAGGAGATTAAAGCAGTGGAAAGGAAGGACATTAGCTTGGAGGAAGTGGAATCGATATGGGTAGAGCTACGAAACACTAAGGGGCAGAAAACGCTAGTGGGAGTTGTGTACAGGCCACCTAACAGCAGCAGTGAGGTTGGGGATGGCATCAAGCAGGAAATTAGAAATGCGTGCACTAAAGGTGCAGCAGTTATAATGGGTGACTTCAATCTACATATAGATTGGGTGAACCAAACTGGCAGGGGAGCTGAGGAAGAGGATTTCTTGGAATGTTTGAGAGATGGTTTTCTAAACCAACATGTCGAGGAACCAACGAGAGAACAGGCCATTCTAGACTGGGTATTGAGTAATGAGGAAGGGTTAGTTAGCAGTCTTGTTGTGCGAGGCCCCTTGGGCAAGAGTGATCATAATATGGTAGAGTTCTTCACTAGGATGGAGTGACAAAGTCAATACAGAAACAAGTGTTCTGAACTTAAAGAAAGGTAACTGAGGGTATGAGGCGTGAATTGTCCAAGATAGACTGGCGATTGATGCTGAAAGGGTTGACGGTGGACATGCAATGGAAGGCATTTAAAGGTCGCATGGATGAACTACAAGAAGTGTTCATCCCAGTTTGGCAAAAGAACAAACTAGGAAAGGTAGTGCATCCGTGGCTAACAAGGGAAATCAAGGAAAGTATTAAAACAAAAGATGAAGCATACAGATTAGCCAGAAAAAGTAGCATACCAGAGGACTGGGAGAAATTCAGAGTCCAGCAGAGGAGGACAAAGGGCTTAATTAGGAAAGGGAAAATAGATTATGAGGGAAAACTGGCAAGGAACATAAAAACTGACTGCAAAAGCTTTTATAGATATGTCAAGAGAAAAAGATTAGTTAAGACAAATGTAGGTCCCTTGCAGTCGGAAACAGGTGAATTGATCATAGGGAACAAGGAGATGGCAGACCAATTGAACAAATACTTTGGTTGTGTCTTCACTAAGGAAGACATAAACCGTCTGCCGGAAATAGCGGGGGACCGGGGGTCTAATGAGATGGAGAAACTGAGGGAAATCCAGGTTAGTCGGGAAGTGGTGTTAGGTAAATTAAATGGATTAAAGGCAGATAAATCCCCAGGGCCAGATAGGCTGCATCCCAGAGTGCTTAAGGAAGTAGCCTCAGAAATAGTGGATGCATTAGCGATAATTTTTCAAAACTCTTTAGATTCTGGAGCAGTTCCTGAGGACTGGAGGGTAGCTAATGTAACCCCACTTTTTAAAAAGGGAGGGAGACAGAAAACGGGGAATTATAGACCAGTTAGCCTAACATCGATAGTGGGGGAAATGCTAGAGTCAGTTATTAAAGATGTGATAGCATCACATTTGGAAAGTGGTGAAATCATCGGACAAAGTCAGCATGGATTTACCAAAGGCAAATCATGTCTGACGAATCTTATAGAATTTTTCGAGGATGTAACCAGTAGAGTGGATAAGGGAGAACCAGTCGATGTGTTATATCTGGACTTTCAGAAGGCCTTCGACAAGGTCCCACATAGGAGATTGGTGTACAAACTTAAAGCACACGGTATTGAGGGTTCAGTGTTGAGGTGGATAGAAAATTGGTTGGCGGACAGGAAGCAAAGAGTAGGAATAAACGGGTCCTTTTCGGAATGGCAGGCAGTGACTAGTGGGGTACCGCAAGGCTCAGTGCTGGGACCCCAGTTATTTACAGTGTATATTAATGATTTGGACGAGGGAATTGAATGCAACATCTCTAAGTTTGCAGATGACACGAAGCTGGGTGGCAGTGTTAGCTGCGAGGAGGATGCTAGGAGGCTGCAGAGTGACTTGGATAGATTAGGCGAGTGGGCAAATGCATGGCAGATGCAATATAATGTGGATAAATGTGAGGTTATCCACTTTGGCGGCAAGAACAGGAAAGCAGAGTATTACCTGAATGGTGACCGATTGGGAGAAGGGGAGATGCAACATGACGAGGAAAGACGTTCTTGCCTTAGAGGGAGTACAGAGAAGGTTCACCAGATTGATCTCTGGGGTGGCGGGACTTTCATATGAGGAAAGACTGGATAGACTGGGCTTGTACTCGCTGGAATTTAGAAGACTGAGGGGGGATCTTATAGAAACATATAAAATTCTTAAGGGGTTGGAGAGGCTAGATGCGGGAACATTGTTCCCGATGTTGGGGGAGTCCAGAACCAGGAGTCACAGCTTAAGGATAAGGGGGAAGTCTTTTAAGACCGAGATGAGAAAATATTTCTTCACACAGAGAGTGGTAAGTCTGTGGAATTATCTGCCACAGAAGGTAGTTGAGGCCAGTTCATTGGCTATATTTAAGAGGGAGTTAGATGTGCCCCTTTTTGCTAAAGAGATCAGGGGGTATGGAGAGAAGGCAGGTACAGGCTACTGAGCTGGATGATCAGCCATTATCATATTGAATGGCGGTGTAGGCTCGAAGGGCCGAATGGCCTACTCCTGCACCAATTTTCTATGTTCCTCCATCTCGTTAGACACCCGGTCCCCTGCTATTTCCGGCAGATTGTTTATGTCTTCCCTAGTGAAGATAGAACCAAAGTAGTTGTTCAATTGGTCTGCCATGTCCTTGTTCCCTATGATCAATTCACCTATTTCCGACTGCAAGGGACCTACATTTGTCTTAACTAGTCTTTTTCTCTCCACATATCTATAAAAGCTTTTGCAGTCAGTTTTTATGTTCCCTGCCAGTTTTCTCTCATAATCTATTTTCCCTTTCCTAATTAAGCCCTTTGTCCTCCTCTGCTGGACTCTGAATTTCTCCCAGTCCTCCGGTATGATACTTTTTCTGCCTAATTTATTTTCTTCCTCTTTTGTTTTAATATTATCCTTGACTTCCCTTGTTAGCCACGGATGCACTACCTTTCCTGGTTTGTTCTTTTGCCAAACTGGGATGAACAATTGTTGTAGTTCATCCATGCAATCTTTAAATGCCTTCCATTGCATGTCCACCGTCAACCCTTTAAGTATAAATTGCCAGTCTATCTTGGACAATTCACATCTCATACCCTCAAAGTTACCTTTCTTTAAGTCCAGAACACTTGTTTCTGAATTGACTTTGTCACTCTCCATCCTAGTGAAGAACTCCACCATATTATGATCACTCTTGCCCAAGGGGCCTCGCACAACAAGACCGCTAACTAACCCTTCCTCATTACTCAATACCCAGTCTAGAATGGCCTGCTCTCTCGTTGGTTCCTCGACATGTTGGTTTAGAAAACCATCTCGCAAACATTCCAAGAAATCATCTTCCTCAGCACCCCTGCCAATTTGGTTCACCCAATCTATATGTAGATTGAAGTCACCCATTATAACTGTTGCACCTTTAGTGCACGCATTTTTAATTTCCTGTTTGATGCCATCCCCAACCTCACTACTGCTGTTAGGTGGCCTGTACACAACTCCCAGTAGCGTTTTCTGCCCCTTAGTGTTTTGCAACTCTACCCATATCGATTCCACATCCTCCAAGCTAATGCAGGGCCGTTTTTACAGCATTATGGGCCCACGGGCAAAGCAGTGTACTGGGGCCCCTACCGTTACTCTCCCCCACCCCCCTTTCCCTACCAGCCCCCCCCTGTCGTGCCGGCTAAAAAGCACTTACCGAAAAGCACTTAGCGATGGACTTAGGGTGCTACATTGTTGCAAAAAGCACTTACAGATCGCTGTGAGAAGCACTTAGTGACCGAAAATGTTGCGAAAAAAGCACTTATTGAACCTACATTTTTAAAGTAGTGTTTATTTATTGCAAGTCACTTAACATACACAGATCAGCATGGGGCCCTATGCTCATGGGCTCCCGGGCAAGTGCCCATCAGGCCCATGCGTTAAGACGGCCCTGAGCTAATGTCCTTCCTTTCCACTGCTTTAATCTCCTCTCTAACCAGCAACGCTACCCCACCTCCTTTTCCTTTCTGTCTATCCCGCCTGAATATAGAATATCCCTGGATGTTGAGCTCCCAGCCTTGGTCACCCTGGAGCCATGTCTCCGTAATCCCAACTATATCATAATCATTAATAACTATCTCCACATTTAATTCATCCACCTTATTACGTATACTCCTTGCATTGAGACACAAAGCCTTCAGGCTTGTTTTTACAACTCTCTTACCCCTTATACAATTATGTTGAAAAGTGGCCCTTTTTGATTTTTGCCCTAGATTTGTCTGCCTGCCACTTTTCACCTTGCTACCTATTGTTTCTACCCTTATTTTACACCCCTCTGTCTCTCTGCTCCTGCTCCCATCCCCCTGCCACATTAGTTTAAATCCTCCCCGACAGCACTAGCAAACACTCCCCCTAGGACATTGGTTCCATTCCAGCTCAGGTGCAGACCGTCCTGTTTGTACTGGTCCCACCTCTCCCAGAACTGGTTCCAATGTCCTAAAAATTTGAATCCCTCCCCCTTGCACCATTTTTCAAGCCACGTATTCATCTGAAATATCCTCCTATTCCTACTCTGACCAACACGTGGCACTGGTAGTAATCCAGAGATTATTACCTTTGAGGTCCTACTTTTAAGTTTATCTCCTAGCTCTCTAAATTCACCTTGTAGGACCTCATCCCGTTTTTTACCTAAATCGTTGGTGCCAATGTGCACCACGACAACTGGCTGCTCACCCTCCCCCTCCAGAACGTCCTGCAGCCGCTCAGAGATATCCCTGACCCTTGCACCAGGGAGGCCCTTGCATCCTGGAGTCTCGTTTGCGGCCGCAGAAACGCCTATCTATTCCCCTTACAATTGAATCCCCTATCACTATAGCCCTTCCACTCTTTTTCCTCCCCTCTTTTGCCGCAGAGCCACCCACGGTGCCATGAACTTGGCTGCTGCTGCCTTCCCCTGATGAGCCATCTCCCCCAACAGTATCCAAAATGGCATATCTGTTTAGGAGGGAGATGACCGCAGGGGACTCCTGCACTACCTGCCTACTGCTACGCTGGCTAGTGGCCACCCGTTTCCTTTCTGTCCGCTTATCTTTTCCCTGCGATGTGGCCAACTCACTGTACGTGCTATCCACGACCTTCTCAGCATCGTGGATGCTCCAGAATGAGTCCAACCGCAGCTCCAACCGTTCAATGCGGTCTACCAGGAGCTGCAGCTGGACACACTTCCTGCACACGTAGTCATCAGGGACACCAACAATATCCCTGATCTCCCACATGTTGCAGGATGAGCATTCCACGGGGCCGATCTCATCTGACATGTCTTACCCCCAAATTAAATCAAATCCCTCTTAATCCTTTAAACTGTATCTTTACTAAAAAGCACTGAATCCTTAACTCACTGAACCCTTAACTCACTGAACCCTTAACTCACTGAACCCTTAAATTGCTGAACCCTTAAATCACTGAACCCTTAACTCACTGAACCCTTAACTCACTGAACCCTTAAATAACTGAACCCTTAACTCACTGAACCCTTAACTCACTGAACCCTTAACTCACTGAACCCTTAACTCACTCAACCCTTAACTCACTCAACCCTTAACTCACTGAACCCTTAACTCACTGAACCCTTAACTCACTGAACCCTTAACTCACTGAACCCTTAACTCACTGAACCCTTAACTCACTGAACCCTTAACTCACTGAACCCTTAACTCACTGAACCCTTAACTCACTGAACCCTTAACTCACTGAACCCTTAACTCACTGAACCCTTAACTCACTGAACCCTTAACTCACTGAACCCTTAACTAAAAGTACGAACAAAAAGCAGAAATACAACCCCGGGGTTACGCCCAATCAGCTGCTTCCTCTAGTCCGCTTCCACCAATCAGCGGCTTCCTCCAGACCACTTCTTCTGAAGTGTGTGGGAACGTTTTTATCTCCAACCGTCTCCAACCGCTCCTGGGCCTCTGTGTGAACAAAGCCCCACACTGGGTTTTTAAACCTACCGCCCGGACGCTGCTCCAACCGTCTCCAACCGCTCCTGGGCCTCTGTGTGAACAAAGCCCCACACTGGGTTTTTAAACCTACCGCCCGGACGCTGCTCCAACCGTCTCCAACCGCTCCTGGGCCTCTGTGTGAACAAAGCCCCGCGCTGGGTTTTTAAACCTACCGCCCGGACGCTGCTCCAACCGCCTCCAACCGCTCCTGGGCGGTTACAAGAACGATCCCAGGAATTTAATGGGCCGAATGGCCTAATTCTGTTCCTATCACTTATGACCATATGAGCAATCTAGTTGCCTTCCGTTGGTTTTTTAAAGCTTCCCAATGGTTAGACTTCCCGCTAATCTTTGCCAAGTAACATGATGGCGCACAGTGGCGCAGCAGTAGGATTGGTGCCTCACAACGCCAGAGACCCGACTTTGATCCCGACTACAGGTGCTGTCCGTACGGAGTTTGTACGTTCTCCCTGTGACCTGCGTGGGTTTTCTCCGGGATCTCCGGTTTCATGCCACGCTCCCAAGACGTACAAAATACATTTTGACACGAACATCCACCCCAGTGACTCCTCCGCATTCCTCACTGTGATGGAAGGCAAAACAAAAGTTCAATCTCTTCCCTTGTTTGTTCTCCCGCGGTCGGGGGCCTCGAGCCTTCCATTGACGGGACGATCTTGGCTCCCGTAGCCGGTGGTGTTTGGGCCCTCCGTATCAGGGCGATCAAGCTCCTGCATCGGGGGGGAATCTCAGCTCAACCTACGCCGAGCGACCTGACCTTCTGCGGCTTGGTGCTTCCCGACACCGGTCTCTACCCGAGACTACGAGCTCCTCGATGTTGAAATCCACAGGCTGTTGCAGCGTCGATCCCAGGCAAGAGATGGCAGGCTCTGATGGTAAGTCCACCGCCCCGTGGTGGGGCTCAAAGTCAATCCCGAGCAAGGCCTCCAGCTCCATGATGTTAGGCCGCAGAGCGACTGGAGATACGATATGATATTGAGCCCCGTATCTGAGGAAGGGTGTGCTGGCTCTGGAGAGGGTTCAGAGGAGGTTTACAAGAACGATCCCAGGAATGAGTGGGTTAGCGTATGATGAGCCTTTGTCGGCACTGGGCCTGTACTCACTGGAGTTTAGAAAAATGAGGGGAACATCATTGAAACTTACTGAATAGTGAAAGGCTTGGAGAGAGTGGATGTGGAGAGGATATTTCGAATAGTGGGAGAGGTCATAGCCTCAGAATTAAAGGACGTTCTTTTATGAATAGACAATAGACAATAGGTGTAGGAGTAGGCCATTCGGCCCCTCGAGCCAGCACCAACATTCAATGTGATCATGGCTGATCATTCTCAATCAGTACCCCGTTCCTGCCTTCTCCCCATACCCCCTGACTCCACTATCCTTACGAGCTCTATCTAGCTCTCTCTTGAATGCATTCAGAGAATTGGCCTCCACTGCCTTGGGGCAAAGAATTCCACAGATTTACAACTCTCTGACTGAAAACGTTTTTCCTCATCTCCGTTCTAAATGGTCTACCCCTTATTTTTAAACTGTGGCCATGAGGAGGAATTTCTTTAGTCAGAGGGTGGCGAATCTGGAATTCTTTGCGACAGAAGGCCAAGTCAAGGTTTCAAGGTCAGTTTATTGTCACATGTACCAATTGAGGTACAATGAAATTTGAATTACCATACAGCCATACAAAAACATTAGTACGGATATCGGGGTTTATGGGAGAAGGCAAGAGAATGGAGTTAGGAGTGACAGATCAGCCATGATTTAATGGGCCGAATGGCCTAATTCTGCTCCTATCACATGACCTTACGAGCAACCTCGTTGCCTTCCGTTGGCTTTTTAAAGCTTCCCAATGGTTAGACTTCCCGCTAATCTTTGCCAAGTAACATGATGGCGCACAGTGGGGCAACGGGAGAGTTGCTGCCTCACAGCGCCAAGACCCGACTTTGATCCTGAGTACAGGTGCTGTCTGTACGGAGTTTGCACGGTCTCCCTGTGACCTGTGTGGGTTTTCTCCGGGATGTCCGGTTTCATTCCACACTCCAAAGTCGTAGGTTAATTAGGCTTCAGTAAAAAAAAAAAAATTGTCCCAAGTGTGTGTAAGATAGCTTTGGTCAGTGGTCGGCACGGATTCAGTGGGCCGATGGGCCTGTTTCCACGCTGTATCTCTAAACTAAACACAGAACTTGTGTGTGAACGGGCGATCGCTGGTCGGCACGGACTCGGTGGGCTGAAGGTCCTGTTTCCACGCGGTATCTCTAAACTAGAAAACTAAACTCAACTGGCATCAACGGCTACTGGTCTGCCATGTGGTTACGTTCCACAAGGTGCCCAGTACATGAATTAGGGAATGTGTCTGAGGAACAGCCTGGGCCTCTAAGCTGATCATTACTAATGTGGAAGTAAGAGACTATTCATATAGAGGTTGATGAGGGGTCGTGTGGGTTTGTGGAACTAGCTGCCGGAGGAAGTAGTTGAGGCAAGTACAATAGCAACATTCAGTTTACTTTATGTTCAGTTTACTTTAGTTCAGTTAAGAGATACAGCACGAAAACAGGCCCTTCAGCCCACCGAGTCCATGCCGACCGATGACCCGCTCACACTCCAGTTCTATGCTTATTATATACAGCGCGGAAACAGGCCCACCGAGTCCATGTTGACCATTGATCTCCCGTTCACCCTCTAGTTCTACGTTTAGTTTGGCGATACAGCATGGAAACAGGCCCTTCGGTCCACCGAGTCCACGCTGACTATCGCTCACCCATTCACACACTAGTTCTGTGTTTAGTTTAGAGATACAGCGTGGAAACAGGTCCTTCGGCCCAACAAGTCCGCACCGACCAGCGATCCCCGCATACTAACACTACCCTACACACGCTAGGGTCTATTTATAATTAGACCAAGCCAATTAACCTACAAACCTGTAGTGTGGGTGGAAACCGGAGGTCCCGGAGAAAACCCACGCAGGTCACGGGGACAACGTACAAACTCCATACAGATAGCACCCATAGTCAGGATCGAACCCGGGTCTCTGGCGCTGTGAGGCAGCAGCTTTACCGCGGTGCCACCGTGCTGCTTAAAAGACACTTGCGCATGAACGTGGAGAGGAAAGGTTTAGTGGGATAGGGGCCAAATGCAGGAAAAAGTGACTAGTTTGGATGGGGGTTCCTGGTCAGCATGGACGAGATGGGCCGAAAGGTCTGTTTCCTTGCTATATGACTCTATGAGGTTGCCAAAATTCCTGCCCCCCCCCCCCCCCCCCCCCTTCACCAGAAAACATTGTGAAGAGTTTTAGGCCCCATATCTGAGGGAGGATGTGCTGGCATTGGAGAGGGTCCAGAGGAAGTTTACGAGAACGATCCTGCGGAATGAGTGGGCTCACGTATGATGAGCGTTTGACGGCACTGGGCCTGCACTCGCTGGAGCTGCGAAGGATCAGGGGGGACCTCATTGAAACGTACCGAATAGTGAAAGTCCTGGAGAGAGTGGATGTGGAGAGGATGTTTCCACTAGTGGGAGAGGTCAGAGCCTCAGAATTAAAGGACGTTCCTTTTAGGAAGGAGATGAGGAGGAATTTCTGTAGCCAGAGGGTGGTGAATCTGTGGCATTCTTTGCCACAGAAGGCTGTGGAGGCCAAGTCAGTGAATAATTTTAGTGGGACAGTGTCAGACCAGAGGGCACTGCCTGAGAATAAAAGGAAGTACCTTTAGGAAGGTATTTATTTCACAAAATGCTGGAGTAACTCAGCAGGTCAGGCAGCATCTCAGGAGAGAAGGAATGGGTGACGTTTCGGGTCGAGACCCTTCTTCAGACTGATGTCAGGGGGGCGGGACAAAGGAAGGATATAGGAGGAGACAGGAAGATAGAGGCAGAACTGGCAAGGGGGAGGGGAAGAGAGGGACAGAGGAACTATCAGCCACATCTGCTTTCTTGGAACCTTACACTACCTTTAGGAAGGAGTGGGCGGATGCATGGTAGATGCAGTTTAATGTGGATAAATGTGAGGTTATCCACTTTGGTGGTAAGAACAGGAAGGCAGATTATTATCTGAACAGTGTCAAGTTATGAAAAGGGGAAGTACAAAGAGATCTGGGTGTCCTTGTTCATTAGTCACTGAAAGTAAGCATGCAGGTGCAGCAGGCAGTGAAGAAAGCTAATGGGATGTTCGCCTTCATGACAAGAGGATTTGAGTATAGAAGCAAAGAGGCCCTGCAGTTGTACAGGGCCCTAGTGAGTCCATACCTGGAGTACGGTGTGCACTTTTGGTCTCCAAATTTGACGAAGGACATTCTTGCTATTGAAGTGCAGCGAAGGTTCACTAGGTTAATTCCCGGAATGGCGGGACTGTCGTATCTCGAAAGACTGGAGCGACTGGGCTTGTATACACTGGAATTTAGAAGGATGAGAGGGGATCTTATTGAACAATATAAAATTATTAAGGGATTGGACACGCTCGAGGCAGGAAACATGTTCCCGATGTTGGGAGAGACCAGAACCAGGGGCCACCGTTTAAGAATAAGGGGTAGGCCATTTAGAATGGAAATGAGGAAAAACTTTTTCAGTCAGAGAGTTGTAAATCTGTGGAATTCTCTGCCGCAGAAGGCAGTGGAGGCCAATTCTCTGGATGCTTTCAAGAGTTAGATAGAGATCTTAATGATAGCAGAGACAGGGGGTATGGGGAGAAGGCAGGAGAATGGGGTCGAGAGGGAAAGATAGATCAGCCACGATTGAATGGCGGAGTGGACTAAATCTGCTCCTGTATCTCATGAACTTGGGAAAAGCTGCCTGAGCCTCTGAGTTCCATCAGCACATGGAGTGTGGATGCAGAATCCAGCATCTGTAGCCTTTTGTGTCTCTAGTGGGAGAAAGTATAATTTGCAAATTTTCAGCTGATATGGAAATTTGTGACGTTGTGGTTTGCAAGGCAGGTGGTGTAAAGTTGCAGCAGGATAAAGGTCATGGAGGGGATCAATATACAGGTAGACTGGGAAATTCAAGTTGGTGCTGAATACCAAGAGAAGGCATTTGTGGAGTGTCTTTGAGATGGCTTCTCAGAGCAGCTTGTAATCGAGCATTCCAAGCAATTTGGTTTGGGATTGGTATTTGGGTGGCACAGTGGAGCAGTGGTAGAGCTGATGCCTCACAGCGCCAGAGACCCGGGTTCGATCCTGACTATGGGTGCTGTCTGTACGGAGTTTGTACGTTCTCCCTGTGCTCCGGTTTCCTCCCACACTCCAAAGAGTTGTGTGCGGGGATCGCTGGTCAGAGCGGACTCGGTGGTCCGAAGGGCCTGTATGCCCTTTGTATCTCTAAACTCAACATAGAACTAGTGTGTGAATGGGCGATCGATGGTCGGCGCAGACTCAGTGGGCCGAAGGGCCTGTTTCCACTCTGTATCTCTAAAACTAAAACTAAGAACTAAAACTATTGTGTAACGAACCAGATTTGATCAGGGTGGTTCTTGGTTCTTGGTCCTCCAAAATATTCCAAATGAAATTTAAACTGGTGGGTGATTATGGTAAAAGAACCGTTCGGAGGTAGTGACCATAAAATGATTAAATGCTGAGGCTTTATAACATGCTGGTCAGATCGCATATGGAGTTTTGGGAGCGGTTTGGGGCCCTATATATGACGAGGGATGTACTGGAGAGGGTCCAGAGGTTTATGAGAATGATTGCTTTAACATATGTCGGCACAGGGCCTGTACTCGCTGGAGTTTAGAAGAATAAGGGGGAACCTCATTGAAACGTACCGAATAGTGAAAGGCTTGGATAGAGTGGGAGAGTCTAGGACCAGAGGGCACAGCCTCAGAATTAGACGTTCCTTTACGAAGGAGATGAGGAGGAATTTCTTTAGCCAGAGGGTGGTGAATCTGTGGGAGAAGGCAGGAGAATGGGGTTAGGAGGGAGAGAAGTTCAGCCATGATTGAATGGCAGAGTGGACTTGATGGGCCGAATGGCCTAATTCTGCTCCTCTCACTTATGACTGTAAATATCACCAACAGCTGCATCAGCTACATTGAAGCTGTGGTCAATAAAGCACACTCATGTCTCATCTTACCCAAAAGATGAAGGAAGTTGGGCATTTCTCCAGTGACTCACAGCAACCTCTCCACATGAACTGTGAAAGAACACTGTTGGGTTGCATCACACCTTGGTTTGGCAGCAGCTCTGCCCAAGGCCACAAGAAATTACTGACAGCTTAGTTTAGAGATACGGTGCGGAAACAGGCCCCCTCGGCCCACCGAGTCCACGCTGACCAGTGATCACACGTTCACACACTAGTTCTGTGTTTAGTTTAGCGATACAGCATGGAACCAGACCCTTCGGCCCACCGAGTCCATGCTGACAAACGATCCCCGCACACTAGCACTATCCGACACCAACTAGGGACAATTTACAATTTTGGCAAGCCGATTAGCCTAGAAACCTGCACGTCTTTGGAATGTGGGAGGAAACCAGAGGAAACCCAAACAGGTCAAGAGCCCAGATTCAAGAATGTTTTATTGTCACATGTCCCAGATAGTACAATGAAATTCCTACTTGCAGCAGCACAAAACAATATGTAAACAGGCAAACTCTGTACAGACAAGCACCTGCAATCAGGATCGAACCCGGGTCTCTGGCGCTGTGAGGCAGCAACTCTACTGTTGCACCACCGTGCCCCCAACATGGATATCACCCAGTCCATCACACAAAGCAGTCTCCCCACTCCACTCCCCGAAGGGCCCGTTAGAAAGCATTTTATCAGGATGCATCGCAGCTTGGTTGGGGAACAGTTCCATCCACGCAGCAACAGGCTCTTCGGCCCACCACATCCATGCCAGCCCTTGTTTGGCCCATCTATTGGTATAGTTGTACAATTACCATGTGTACCAGGATTCAGTGTTTGCCTGCAGCCCAGGCAAGTCGTACCATATAAGGTCATAAGTGATAGGAGCAGAATTAGGCCATTCGGCCCATCAAGTCTACCCCGCCATTCAATCGTGACTGATCTATCTCTCCCTCTTAACCCCATTCTCCTGCCTACTCCCCATAACCTCTGACATCCATACTAATCAAGAATCCATCTATCTCTGCCTTAAATACATCCACTGACTTTGCCTCCTCAGATTCATCACCTTCTGACTAAAGATATTCCTCCTCATCTCCTTCCAACTGAATAATCCTACCACAACCAGAGAGCAGTGCTGAGCTACTAACTACCTCTTTGATGACCCTCGGACTGTCCTTGATCAGACTTTGCTGGCTTTACCTTGCACTAAACGTTATTCCCTAATCATGTATCTGTACACTGTAAATGGAACAATTGTAATCATGTGTAGGAAGGAACTGCAGATGCTGGTTTAAACGGTAGATAGACACAAAATGCTGCGTAACTCAGCGGGGACAGGCAGCATCTCCGGATAGAAGGAATGGGTGACATTAAGGATTGAGACCCTTCTTCTTTCCAGAGATGCTGCCTGTCCCACTGAGTTACTCCGGCATTTTGTGTCTATCATCGATTGTAATCATGTGTTGTCTTTCCACTGACTGGTTAGAAACATAGAAACATAGAAAATAGGTGCAGGAGTAGGCCATTCGGCCCTTCGAGCCTGCACCGCCATTCAATATGATCATGGCTGATCATCCAACTCAGTATCCCGTACCTGCCTTCTCTCCATACCCCCTGATCCCCTTAGCCACAAGGGCCACATCTAACTCCCTCTTAAATATAGCCAATGAACTGGCCTCAACTATCTCTGTGGCAGAGAATTCCACAGATTCACCACTCTCTGTGTGAAAAAAAACATTCTCATCTCGGTCCTAAAAGACTTCCCCCTTATCCTTAAACTGTGACCCCTTGTGCTGGACTTCCCCAACATCGGGAACAATCTTCCTGCATCTAGCCTGTCCAACCCCTTAAGAATTTTGTAAGTTTCTATAAGATCCCCCCTCAATCTTCTAAATTCCAGCAAGTACAAGCCGAGTCTATCTAGTCTTTCTTCATATGAAAGTCCTGCCATCCCAGGAATCAACCTGGTGAACCTTCTCTGTACTCCTTCTATGGCAAGAATGTCTTTCCTCAGATTAGGAGACCAAAACTTACGCAATACTCCAGGCGTGGTCTCACCAATGCCCTGTACAACTGCAGCAGAACTTCCCTAATCCCATACTCAAATCCCCTCGCTGGGGATGAATGCCAACATACCATTCACTTTCTTCACTGCCTGCTGCACCTGCATGCCTACTTTCAATGACTGGTGTACCACGACACCCAGGTCTCGTTGCATCTCCCCTTTTCCTAATCGGCCACCATTCAGATAATAGTCTGCTTTCCTGTTCTTGCCACCAAAGTGGATAACCTCACATTTATCCACATTATACTGCATCTGCCATGCATTTGCCCACTCACCTAACCTATCCAAGTCACCTTGCAGCCTCCTAGCATCCTCCTCACAGCTAACACTGCCCCCCCAGCTTCGTGTCATCCGCAAACTTGGAGATGTTGCATTCAATTCCCTCGTCCAAATCATTAATATATATTGTAAATAACTGGGGTCCCAGCACTGAGCCTTGCGGTACCCCACTAGTCACTGCCTGCCATTCTGAAAAGGGCCCGTTTATTCCTACTCTTTGCTTCCTGTCTGCCAGCCAGTTCTCTATCCACATCAATACTGAACCCACAATACCATGTGCTTTAAGTTTGCATACTAATGTGGGACCTTGTCGAAAGCCTTCTGGAAGTCCAGATATAACACATCCACTGGTTCTCCCTTATCCACTCTACTAGTTACATCCTCGAAAAATTCTATAAGATTCGTCAGACATGATTTACCTTTCATAAATCCATGCTGACACTGTCCAATGATTTCACCACTTTCCAAATGTGCTGCTATCCCATCTTTAATAACGGACTCTAGCATTTTCCCCACTACCGATGTTAGACTAACTGGTCTGTAATTCCCCGTTTTCTCTCTCCCTCCCTTTTTGAAAAGTGGGGTTACATTAGCTACCCTCAATCCTCAGGAACTACTCCAGAATCTAAAGAGCTTTGAAAAATTATCACTAATGCATCCACTATTTCTGGGGCTACCTCCTTCAGCACTCTGGGATGCAGCCTATCTGGCCCTGGGGATTTATCGGCCTTTAATCCATTCAATTTACCTAACACCACTTCCCGACTAACCTGGATTTCACTCAGTTCCTCCATCTCATTTGACGCCCGGTCCCCTGCTATTTCCGGCAGATTATTTATGTCCTCCTTAGTGAAGACAGAACCAAAGTAGTTATTCAATTGGTCTGCCATGTCCCTGTTCCCCATGATCAATTCACCTGTTTCTGACTGCAAGGGACCTACATTTGTTTAAACTCATCTTTTTCTCTTCACATATCTATAAAAACTTTTGCAGTCAGTTTTTATGTTCCCTGCCAGTTTTCTTTCATAATCTATTTTCCCTTTCCTAATTAAGCCCTTTGTCCTCCTCTGCTGGACTCTGAATTTCTCCCAGTCCTCTGGTAGGCTGCTTTTTCTTGCTAATTTGTACGCTTCATCTTTTGTTTTGATACTATTCCTAATCTCCCTTGTTAGCCACGGATGCACTACCTTCCCTGATTTATTCTTTTGCCAAACTGGGATGAACAATTGTTGTAGTTCATCCACGCGGTCTTTAAATGCCTTCCATTGCATATCCACCGTCAACCCTATAAGAATCAATTGCCAGTCTATCTTGGCCAATTCACGTCTCATGCCCTCAAAGTTACCTTTCTTTAAGTTCAGAACCGTTGTTTCTGAATTAACCAAGTCACTCTCCATCCTATTGAAGAACTGAACCATATTATGGTCACTCTTGCCCAAGGGGCCACGCACATCAAGACTGCTAACTAACCCTTCCTCATTACTCAATACCCAGTCTAGAATAGCCTGCTCTCTTGTTGGTTCCTCTACATGTTGGTTTAGAAAACTATCCCGTATACATTCCAAGAAATCCTCTTCCTCAGCACCTCTGCCAATTTGATTCACCCAATCTATATGTAGATTGAAGTCACCCATTATAACTGTTTTACCTTTTTTGCATGCATTTCTAATTTCCTGTTTGATGCCATCCCCAACTCTACTACTACTGTTAGGTGGCCTGTACACAACTCCCACTAGCGTTTTCTGCCCCTTAGTGTTTCGCAGCTCAACCCATATCGATTCCGCATCCTGCAAGCTAATGTCCTTCCTTTCTATTGCATTAATCTCCTCTCTAACCAGCAACGCTACCCCACCACCTTTTCCTTTCTGTCTATCCCTCCTGAATATTGAATATCCCTGGATGTTCAGCTCCCAGCCTTGGTCACCCTGGAGCCATGTCTCCGTAATCCCAACTATATCATATTCATTAATAACTATCTGCATATTCAACTCATCCACCTTATTACAAATGCTCCTTGCATTGAGACACAAAGTGTTTTTACAACACTCTTACCCCTTATACAATTATGTTGAAAAGTGGCCCTTTTTCATTTTTGCCCTGGATTTGTCTGCCTGCCACTTTTACTTTTCACCTTGCTACCTATTGCTTCTACCCTCATTTTACACCCATCTGTCTCTCTGCTCATGCTCCCATCCCCCTGCCATATTAGTTTAAATCCTCCTCGACAGCACGAAGGCCGAATGGCCCCCTCCTGCACCTATTTTCTATGTTTCTCACTCTTAAATCTTGCTGCTCTACAGCACTTCCCAGGGCCCTGCCATTCACTGATCCAGGGCACAAGCCTGGCCAGATGTTTCAGAGCATTTTGGAAAAAGTTCCCATTTTGGGAACATAAATTATCTCTATAACTCTTCCCTCGGCTGTTATATAGGACTGTGGATAGGCTGCATTTGAAGTGTTGGTTGTCATTCTGGTCACCCCATTACAGGAAGGATGTGGTGGCTATGGAGAGGTTCCACCAATACCCCTGGGAGCCGCTCCAGGCATCCTCTACTCACTGGGTCAAAAAAAACAACTTGTCCCCACATCACCCTTAAACTTTGGAGATGTACCAGAATGCGGGTTGGATTAGAAGGTATTGGCTGTCATGAAAGTTTGGACAAACCTGGATTGTTTTCTCTGGGTCGTCGTGGCTGAGTGGAGACCAAACAGAAGTAAATAAAATGATGAGAGGCATTGATAGGATTAGAACTTTTTCCACAGGGTGAAAATGTCAAAGACGAGGGAGAATAGTTTTAATATGAAACCAGCGCCTTATAAAGCCTCAGCATTACATCATTTGTTTTATCTTCTAGTCTGAAAAATAATGCTAAACTTGCATTTGTGTTCCTTACTAGCGAATGAACCTGCAAGTTAATCTTTTGGGAATCCTGCACCAGCATTCCCAACACCCAATTCAGATTTATTGATCCTCTATTTAGAAAATAGTCTAAACGTTTATTCCTTCTACCAAAGTGCATGACCGTACACTTTGCTGCGCTGTATTCCATCTGCCACTTCTTTCCCCAATGTCCCAACTTACCCAAGTCCTTCTGCAAAGTCCCTGCTTCCTCAATACTACCTGCCCCTACACCTATCTTCATATTATCGCCAAACTTGGCCACAATGCATCAATTCCAGCATACCGATCTTTAACATACAACATGGAAAGTAGTGGACTCAACACTGGCCCCTGTGGAACACCACTCGTCACCGGCAGCCAACCAGAAAACGCATCCGTTATTCACACTCTTTGCCTTCTGACAGTCTGCCCACCGTTATTCCATGTTAGTACCTTGCCTCTAATACCACAGGCTCTTATCTAGTTGAGCAGCCTCACTTGCAGCACCTTATCAGAAGCCTTCTGAAAATCCAAGTTAACAACATCCTCTGACTCGCCTTTATCTGCCCTGCTTGTTGCTTCCTCAAAGAATTCCAACAGATTTGTCGGGCAAGATCACCCCTGAGCAAAACGATGTTGATTTTGGTCTATTTTATGACATGCGGCCGAGTACCCTGAAAGCTTATCCTTAATAATAATGGACTCTAAAATCTTAGAGATCACTGATGTCAGGCTAAAATTTCATTTCTATTGCTTCGATCCGTTCTTAAACGGTGGTTCCTAAAAGCTTTCCAAACCTCTTGCTCCCCGCCAATCTTTGCCATATTGTATGCCTTCACATTTGCTTTGATGCTGTCATTGAGGAGCGGTGTGTGGAGAAACCATCATCTATCCCCTTTCACAGCCTTTCCCATCCAAACCTCCATCAACCACCTCACTCTCCTCAGTCCGAGTCACGATGAATTTTGGGAACTGACCAAGGGGAACACCTTTTCCTTCAATGATTCCTGTCACTGAAAGGTGGGCTGGGGTGTCCGGCATTCGAACTGTGCACGTCCAAAATCCCCCACTCTCCTAGTCCACCTCCATCTCCACACCCTCTCTTCAGGCCACTCCTTCCCCCTCTCTTGGACATTCCAATTCTCCTTTCACTCCCCCACCCAGGGAACACTGACTGTGGACAGTGAGGGACACTGGTGTTAGTGGGAGATATCCGGGTGTATCTCAGTCCCCAGGGAACACTGACTGTGGACAGTGAGGGACACTGTGGGTCAGTGGGGAATATCTGGATTTATCTCTGTCTTCAGGGAACACTAACAATTATTCGTCTCAGCCAAGTTATTTTACTCATAATGACTAGCTGAGGCCTAAGCACTGACCCCTCTTGTCCCCGAGTCATCACAGCGCCTTACAAATGTCTTCTGTAATCCAACTACACACCATCTCACAACATTGTCGCATCACAGCTTGGTTTGGGAGCAGCTCTGCCCAAGACAGCAAGAAATTGCAGAGTTGTGGATGTTGCCAAGTCTGTTACGCAGACCTGATTCCCCACCATTGGCTCCATCTACACTTCACACTGCCTCGGGAAAACAGCCAACATAATCGAGGACCTTTCCCACCCCGGTTATTGCTGCCTTACAGCGCCAGAGCCCTGGCTTCCATCCTGACTGCAGCTGCTGTCTGCATGGAGTTGGTAAGTTCTCCCTGTGAGCCAGTGTGCTTTCCCCAGCCGCTCCGGTTTCCTCCCACTTTCCAAATACTTATAGGTTTGTTGGTTAATTTGGCTTCAGCAAATATTGTAAATTGTCCCTAGTGTGTTGGATAGTGCTAGTGGTTACTGGTCACCGTGGACTCGGAGAGCCAAAGGGCTTGTTTCCACACTGTATATCCAAATTAAACCCCATGTGGAGACATAATGAACTACAGATGCTGGTTCACAAAAAAAGACATATAGTGTTGGAGTAACTTAGCGGGTGAGGCAGTATTTCTGGAGTGGTTCCCTCAACCAACCTCAATCCAAGGGGAATTGTTGTCCACTGCAGAACAAACTACTGTCCTCTCCAAAAGCTGGCTGCAAGGACAGGCGATAACGTATGAGGGGGCTTGGTACCTGAGGACGTGTCTCCCACTGGAACGGAAGACGGTTCCTGGGTAGATTCTCCAGTTGATGATCCCTGGGTCTGTTCTCCTGTGGAGATCTTGGGACCTGGAATGAAGGAACAGAGAGACGGTAGTGCGGCAACACCGCAACATGGCATCAAACTTCGAGATGTGTACAGCAATTCAAGGAGTGCCAATGTGGAGATATCAGCATCATCTGATATCCCGTCACCCACTCTCCATCAAAAACGTTCTTCACTCCACGTGTCCCCTCCCACTCCCCTTTAGTGTCAGGGTGAATTTCAGGGATTGACCATAGAGCACAGAAACAGGTCAATCGGCCCACCTCGTTCATGCCGACTTATCTGTTAGTCCCATTTGTCCACATGTTGCCCATATTCCGGTAAAACGGTATTATCCATGCACATGTCCAAGTGACTTTTAAATTTTGTTATTCTATCTGCCTCAACTATCTTCTCCGGCAGTTTGTTCCATACATCCACCACACGACATGAAATGGTTGCCCATCATGCTCCTATTAAATCTTTCCCCTCTTATCTTAAATTTAAGTCCTGTGGTTCTTGCTTCCCCAACCCTGGATAAAAGGTGCTGTGCATTCACCCTACCAATTCCCGTCATAATCTAAAGCCTTCTTTACCACCCCATCTACTCGTGACTCCACTTTCAGGGAACTCTATCATGAGCCCCTCCTGGTGTTCCAGTGAGAGAGCATTTTGGCAACAAAGATTACAGCTCCATAGTTTTAAGAGAGTTGTGAATAGGTCTGTCTGGACCTTGGGGGAAGTATTAAATTGGGGCAGGGTCCATTACAGAATTATTAGGCAGGAACTTGGGAGACTGAAATGGGGGCCGCTGTTGTTATGCAATTCCAAATCTGACGTGGGAGTTTCGCTGGGAAATGTCCATGTTCTCCGGAGATGCTGCTTGACCTGCTGAGTTAATCTAGCACTTTGTGTCTTTTGTAACTGTGTGGAGATGATAAAATTGGTGAAGGTGCGGATGGTGAGGAAGGTTGTCAGAGTATTCAGCTGGATGTAGATTTGCGGGATGTAGATGTAGATGTAGAAATGGGCAGAGAAACTGCAGATGGAATTTAATCCAAGTAAGTGTGAGGTGTTGCCCTTTGGAAGGCCATATTTCAGGAAAAATGATGGAGTTAATAGCGAGACCCTTGAGACCATTGATGTGCAGAGGGGGTTTGGGATCCAAGTCCATAGCAACCTGAAAGTGGCAATGATAAAAAGGCATATGGTATGCTTGCCTTCATCGGTCAGGGCATTGAGTATCAGAGGTAGTGGCTATCAAGGAGTCTTTTGTTTAGGCAAGTGGACATGCAATGAATGGAGGGATATGGATTACGTGCAGGCAGGGGAGATATGTTTAACGGCACGGATATTGTGGGACAATGGGCCTGTTCCTGTGCTTCATGTTCCCCACCACTGATACCTGAGCATGCAGACCCTGCTGGGTCACTGGTCAATCCTTGACTTGAGTCTCCACTCGTTGCTCCCTGGGGTTCCTGAGTTGTGCCCGACGGTGGATCTGGAAGAAGAGAATGAAGACGGGAGAGGGAGGGTGAGAGATTAAAACAGAATGATCAGCTCATCAGGTGGGAAGTCGGCTGCAGACAAAAAGTCCGTGCAAACACCAAAAAATACCAACTCTCACAGGTCACACGTCTCGCCTTCAACATTGCATCCGCCTCGAACACGATCTACGCCTCACTCCCTTTGCAAAGTGCTCTCACACTCTCTGCCAGACTCTCTCGCCAACTCTCTCTCTCTCTCGCCAACTATCTCTCTCTCTCTCTCTCTCTCTCTCTCTCTCTCTCTCTCTCTCTCTCTCTCTCTCTCTCTCTCTCTCTCTCTCTCTCTCTCTCTCTCTCTCTCTCTCTCTCTCTCTCTCTCTCTCTCTCTCTCTCTCTCTCTCTCTCTCTCTCTCTCTCTCTCTCTCTCTCTCTCTCTCTCTCCTCTCTCTCTCTCCTCTCCTCTCTCTCTCTCTCTCTCTCTCTCTCTGTGACTCTTTCTCTCTCTCACTGTGACTCCAACGATATAGGTAAAAAACGGGATGAGGTCCTACAAGGTGAATTTAGGGATCTAGGAGATAAACTAAAAAGTAGGACCTCAAAGGTAATAATCTCTGGATTACTACCAGCGCCACGTGCTAGTCAGAGTAGAAATAGGAGGATACTTCAGATGAATACGTGATGAAAAATGGTGCAAGGGGGAGGGATTCGAATTTCTGGGCCGTTACAAGCAGGACGGTCTGCACCTGAGCTGGAATGGAACCAATGTCCTTGGGGGAGTGTTTGCCGGGGAGGATTTAAACTAATATGGCAGGGGGATGGGAGCAAGGGCAGAGAGACAGAGGGGTATAAAATGAGGGTAGAAACAATAGGTAACAAGGTGAAAAGTAAAAGTGGCAGGCAGACAAATCCAGGGCAAAAAGGACCACTTTGCAACATAATTATATAAGGGGCAAGAGTGTTATAAAAACAAGCCTGAAGGCTTTGTGTCTCAATGCAAGGAGTATACGTAATAAGGTGAATGAATTAAATGTGGAGATAATTATTATTGATTATGATATAGTTGGGATTACGGAGACATGGCTCCAGGGTGACCAAGGCTGGGAGCTCAACATCCAGGGATATTCTATATTCAGGCGGGATAGACAGAAACGGAAAAGGAGGTGGAGTAGCGTTGCTGGTTAGAGAGGAGATTAACCAAGTGGAAAGGAAGGACACTAGCTCGGAGGATGTGGAATCGATATGGGTAGAGCTGCGAAACACTAAGGGGCAGAAAACGCTAGTGGGAGTTGTGTACAGGCCACCTAACAGCAGTAGTGAGGTTGGGGATGGCATCAAACAGGAAATTAGAAATGCATGCACTAGAGGTGCAACAGTTATAATGGGTGACTTCAATCTACATATAGATTGGGTGAACCAAATTGGCAGGGGTGCTGAGGAAGAGGATTTCTTGGAATGTTTGCGAGATGGTTTTCTAAACCAACATGTCGAGGAACCAACGAGAGAGCAGGCCATTCAAGACTGGGTATTGAGTAATGAGGAAGGGTTAGTTAGCAGTCTTGTTGTACGAGGCCCCTTGGGCAAGAGTGATCATAATATGGTGGAGTTCTTCATTAGGATGGAGAGTGACAAAGTCAATTCAGAAACAAGTGTTCTGAACTTAAAGAAAGGTAACTTTGAGGGTATGAGACGTGAATTGTCCAAGATAGACTGGCAATTTATACCTAAAGGGTTGACGGTGGACATGCAATGGAAGGCATTTAAAGATTGCATGGATGAACTACAACAATTGTTCATCCCAGTTTGGCAAAAGAACAAACCAGGAAAGGTAGTGCATCCGTGGCTAACAAGGGAAATCAAGGATAGTATTAAAACAAAAGAAAAAAAATTAGCCAGAAGAAGTATCTTACCAGAGGACTGGGAGAAATTCAGAGTCCAGCAGAGGACAAAGGGCTTAATTAGGAAAGGGAAAATAGATTATGAGAGAAAACTGGCAGGGAACATAAAAACTGACTGCAAAAGCTTTTATAGATATGTGAAGAGAAAAAGACTAGTTAAGACAAATGTAGGTCCCTTGCAGTCGGAAACAGGTGAATTGATCATAGGGAACAAGGAGACGGCAGACCAATTGAACAACTACTTTGGTTCTGTCTTCACTAGGGAAGACAAACAATCTGCCAGAAATAGCAGGGGACCGGGGGTCTAACGAGATGGAGGAACTGAGGGTAATCCAGGTTAGTCGGGAAGTGGTGTTAGGTAAATTAAATGGATTAAAGGCCGATAAATCCCCAGGGACAGATAGGCTGCATCCCAGAGTGCTTAAGGAAGTAGCCCCAGAAATAGTGGATGCATTAGTGATAATTTTTCAAAACTCTTTAGATTCTGGAGTAGTTCCTGAGGATTGGAGGGTAGCTAATGTAACCCCACTTTTTAAAAAGGGAGGGAGAGAGAAAACGGGGAATTACAGACCAGTTAGCCTAACATCGGTAGTGGGGAAAATGCTAGAGTCAGTTATTAAAGATGTGATAGCATCACATTTGGAAAGTGGTGAAATCATGGGACAAAGTCAGCATGGATTTATGAAAGGCAAATCATGCCTGACGAATCTTATAGAATTTTTCGAGGATGTAACTAGTAGAGTGGTTAAGGGAGAACCAGTCGATGTGTTATATCTGGACTTTCAGAAGGCCTTCGACAAGGTCCCACATAGGAGATTGGTGTACAAACTTGAAGCACACGCTATTGGGGGTTCAGTGTTGAGGTGGATAGAGAATTGGTTGGCGGACAGGAAGCAAAGAGTAGGAATAAACGGGTCCTTTTCGGAATGGCAGGCAGTGACTCGTGGGGTACCGCAAGGCTCAGTGCTGGGACCCCAGTTATTTACAATATATATTAATGATTTGGACGAGGGAATTGAATGCAACATCTCTAAGTTTGCGGATGACACGAAGCTGGGTGGCAGTGTTAGCTGCGAGGAGGATGCTAGGAGGGTGCAGATGACTTGGATAGATTAGGAGAGTGGGCAAATGCATGGCAAATGCAATATAATGTGGATAAATGTGAGGTTATCCACTTTGGCGGCAAGAACAGGAAAGCAGAGTATTACCTGAATGGTGGCCAATTAGGAAAAGGGGAGATGCAACGTGACCTGGGTGTCATGGTGCACCAGTCATTGAAAGCAAGCGTGCAGGTGCAGCAGGCAGTGAAGAAAGCGAATGGTATGTTAGCATTCATAGCAAGAGGATTTGAGTTTAGGAGCAGGGAGTTGTACAGGGCCTTGGTGAGACCGCACCTGGAGTATTGTGTACAGTTTTGGTCTCCTAATCTGAGGAAAGACATTCTAGCCTTAGAGGGAGTACAGAAAAGGTTCACCAGATTGATCCCTGGGATGGCAGGACTTTCACATGAAGAAAGACTGGATAGACTAGGCTTATACTCGCTGGAATATAGAAGACTGAGGGGGGATCTTATTGAAACATATAAAATTCTTAAGGGGTTGGAGAGGCTAGATGCGGGAAGATTGTTCCCGATGTTGGGGAAGTCCAGAACCAGGGGTCACAGCTTAAGGATAAGGGGGAAGTCTTTTAGGACCGAGATGAGAAAACATTTCTTCACACAGAGAGTGATGAGTCTGTGGAATTCTCTGCCACAGAAGGTAGTTGAGGCCAGTTCATTGGCTATATTTAAGAGGGAGTTAGATGTGGCCCTTGTGGCTAAAGGGATCAAGGGGTATGGAGAGAAGGCAGGTACAGGTTACTGAGCTGGATGATCAGCCATGATCATATTGAACGGCGGGGCAGGCTCGAAGGGCCTACTCCTGCACCTATTTTCTATGTTTCTATGTTTCTATGTTTCTATGTTTCTATGACTCTCTCTCTGACTCCAGCATTCAGCCCCTGCACGTATGGGTCAGTCTGTCTTAAAAATATATTCTCCTCAAGCTCTCCACTTACTTTCCACTTCATCCTCAATCTCATGTTCATAAATTCATGTCAGAGGAACAGAATGAGGCAATTTGGCCCATCGACTACTCCGCCATTTAGTCATGGCTGATACTGTATATCGTTCCCTGTCAACCCTATTCTCTTTCTCCTCGAAACCTTTGACCAACTTCGTAATCAAAAACTGTCAATCTCCACTTTAAAAATACCATCGTCTTGGAGATACCAATGTCCACAGTCTTCTGTGGCAATGAATTCAACAGATTCACCACCGTCTGGCGAGATAAATCCTCCTCAGCTCGTATCTAAAGGTATGTCTCTTTATTCTGAGGCTGTGCCCATCGGCCCTATACTCTTTCAATACTGGAAACATCCTCTCCACATCCACTCTATCTAGGCCTCTCATTATAAGGTAAGTTTTGATGTGATCCCTCATCTTTCTAAACTCCAGCGAGTACAGGCCCGATCTCCAGTCACCCATTCCCTCCTTACTGCCCGTTTATTTCTTCTACACTTACTCGTTTCACACATTTCTACTTGCCCTTTCTCCTCCTCTCTCGACCCTCCGCCCCTCACTCTCCATCTCTACCCTCTCCGCAATGCTCCAACTCCACTCTCCCTGGGGTATTCTCCTCCCCCCACTCCAGTCCCCCTCCTCCCCCACCCCACACGCTCTGCTCCTCCACTCCAGACCCTCTCTTCTCATGTTACCCTCCCCAACTTGTCCCACTGCACCAATGATCCCTCCATCGATACCTGAGCTTGTATCTGGTTCTGGGACAGTGGACAAATCCTCCCGGGGTACGGGTGTTGTTTCCTGGGGTTCCTCAGTTGGTACGGAGGCTGGATCTGTAATAAAGTGTGGACAGACAGTGGGTGTAGTGCGGAAATAATCCAGCAGCTCTGTAGGATGGAAGTGCGTGGCCAACACCAATCTCTGGTGACCCCAACGATTATCCATCCCTCTCCTGCATCCACTCTCCCACCGCTCCTTCATTCCATCCAATACTCAATGCAATCTGTCCATCATTATCCCTCTGACTTCATGGCCCTTCCCCTTGCCTTCTCACCCCTCCCTCCCTCCCTCCCCTTGCCCACCAGCCTCTCTCCCCCTTCGCTCCCTTCTCTTTTCCCCCTCTTCTCATCGTACGCGGGGGGGGGGGGGGGGGGGGGGAGGTGTGGTGAGGGGTTGACTGATTCCAGTGGGGGAACAGCTGGGTCCCAGGGTGGGACGTTGGGCGGGGGGTGGGTGTTCCCCCAGCGGAGGGGGTAAGGTAGGACTCGATCATGGTTGGAGGTGGGGCAAAGAAGCAACACATCACATCCCCTTGATAACATATGATTAGTGTTTGTCGGCACTGGGCCTGCACTCGCTGGAGTTTAGAAGGATGACAGGGGACTTCATTGAAACTTGCCAAATAGTGAAAGGACTGGATTGTGTGAATGCAGAGGATGATTCCACAAGTGGGCGAATCTGGGACCAGAGGCCATAGCCTCCGAACAAAAGCAGATGAGGAGGCATTTCTTTAGCCAGATGGTGGTGAATCTGTGGACTTCATTGCCACAGATCGCTGTGGGGACCATGTCAATGGATATTTTTTAGCTGGAAATTGATAGATTCTTGATTAGTATGGGTGTCAAGGGTTATGAGGAGAAGGCAGGAGAATGGGGTCGAGATAGATTGAATGGTAGAATAGACTTGATGGGCCGAATGGTCAAATTCTGCTCCTAGAACTTCTGAGCTTGGTCACAGGGGGGAGTGGGGCTAGTGACAGGGTGGGGGCAATGTTCTCTAGGTCTTGCTTCCCCGACCCGAGATAAAAGATGTTGTGCATTCACCCTGACGTTTATACCCCATATGAGATCATCCCTCAGCCTCTTGCGCGCCAAGGAATAAATTCCTAGCCAGTCCAACGTCTCCTTATAGCTCAGGCCATTGTTCCTTGCAACATCCTCGTAAATCATCTCTGCAATCTTTCCAGCTTAAGAACATCTTTCCTATAATAGGATGACCAAAACTGATCACACACTCCATAGGGCGGCACGGTAGCGCAGCGGTAGAGTTGCTGCTTTACAGCGAATGCAGCGCCGGAGACTCAGGTTCGATCCTGACTACGGGTGCTGCACTGTAAGGAGTTTGTACGTTCTCCCCGTGACCTGCGTGGGTTTTCTCCGAGATCTTCGGTTTCCTCCCACACTCCAAAGACGTACAGGTATGTTGGTTAATTGGCTGGGTAAATGTAAATGTAAAAAATGTCCCTAGTGGGTGTAGGATAGTGTTAATGTACGGGGATCACTGGGCGGCACGGACTTGGAGGGCCGAAAAGGCCTGTTTCCGGCTGTATATATATGATATGATATATCATATGATATGATATGTGACCTCACCAACATGACATCCCAACTTACCAATGACATCACATGTTACCTCACAATGGTAACATGACATCTCCCAACTTATGTATTCAGTACCTTTACTGATGAAGGCCAATGTACCAAAAGCCACCTTTGCCACCCTGTCGATCTGTAATGTCACCCTCAGGGAACTGTGCTCATGAACAAGGACCAGGGGCCACAATCTTAGAATAAAGGGGAGGCCATTTAAAACTGAGGTGAGAAGGAACTTTTCCACCAAGTGAATTTGTGGAATTACCTGCCACAGAGGGCAGTGGAGGCCAAATCACGGGATGGACTTAAGAGAGAGATAGAGCTCTCGGGGCTAGTGGAATCAAGGGATATGGGGAGAAGGCAGGCACAGGTTACTGATTGTGGATGATCAGCCATGATCACAATGAATGGCGGTGCTGGCTCTAAGGGCTGAATGGCCTCCTCCTGCACCTATTTTCTATGTTTCTATGTTTCTAACTCCTAAATCTTGCTGCTCTACGGCACTTCCCAGGGCCCTGCCATTCACTGATCCAGGGCACAAACCTGGCCAGATGTTTCCCTCGACTGTCCAGCGACCACGACAGTCCTTTCAGGTGACGCAGAGATTCACTTGCACCTCCTCCAACCTCATCTACTGCACCCGCTGTTCTAGGAATATTGATTCATCTAACTTCAAGTCACACTTGCGTTCCCTCTCTGTCCGTCCCTCCCTCACCCTCGTCAGTTTACTAGTTTCACTGTCGTGCTGCTTAGTTTCACTGTTGGTATCCACTTATTATCACCTTCTCCGCAGCCAACAAGGGACCATCGTGGGCTCCATTGTTGCTTGATACACATTGATAGCTTTGATATGCTCTTACCATACCTTTTATTCACTTGTTCTTTGTATATTTTCATATCTCTAGCTCCTCGCTCACCTGACTCTCAGTTTGAAGAAGGGTCTCGACCTGATACATCACCTATTCCATTTCTCCAGAGAAGCTGTCTAATCTGCTGTTACTCAAACATTTTTTGTCTATCTTCCATAATTTTTTGGAGAGTTATGAATAACAATGGGTCTGGCACTTGGGGGAAGGTATTAAATTTGGGTAAGGCACAGTAAAGCATTATTAGGCAGGAGCGAGTGAGAGTAAACTGGGAGCAGCTGTTTTTGGGTAACTCCACCTCTGACGTGTAGGTGTTCTGCAGGCACGTGTGCTAGGACCTTTATTTTTTGTGATATAAAAGGTGCACTTTGGAGGCTTGAATATAAGGGGAAATTATACAGTTAATCGCAAGAAGAATATTGATGTACTTCTTGATGTCCAAATCCGTAAAAACATGAAAGTGGCAACACAAGTAGATACGGTTATAAGCAGGCGTAGTCTTGGGTCCAAATCCAAGGGGAATTGTTGTCCACTGCAGAACAAACTACTGTCCTCTCCAAAAGCTGGCTGCAAGGACAGGCGATAACGTATGAGGGGGCTTGGTACCTGAGGACGTGTCTCCCACTGGAACGGAAGACGGTTCCTGGGTAGATTCCCCAGTTGGTGATCCCTGGGTCGGTTCCCCTGTGGAAATCTTGGGATCTGGAATGAAGGAACAGAGAGACGGTAGTGCGGCAACACCGCAACATGGCATCAAACTTCGAGATGTGTACAGCAATTCAAGGAGTGCCAATGTGGAGAGATCAGCATCATCTAATATCCCGTCACCCACTCTCCATCAAAAACGTTCTTCACTCCACGTGCCCCCTCCCACTCCCCTTTAGAGTCAGGGTGAATTTCAGGGATTGACTATAGAGTACAGAAACAGGTCCATCGGCCCGCCTCGTTCATGCCGACTTATCTGTTAGTTCCATTTGTCCACATGTTGCCCATATTCCGGTAAAACGTTATTTTCCATGCACATGTCCAAGTGACTTTTAAATTTTGTTATTGTATCTGCCTCAACTATCTTCTCCGGCAGTTTGTTCCATACATCCACCACACGACATGAAATGGTTGCCTATCATGCTCCTATTAAATCTTTCCCCTCTTATCTTAAATTTATGTCCTGTGGTTCTTGCTTCCCCAACTCTGGATAAAAGGTGCTGTGCCTTCACCCTATCAATTCCCATCATAACCTAAAGCCTTCTTTACCACCCTATCTACTCGTGACTCCACTTTCAGGGAACTCTATCGTTCACTCTGTCGGTCCTGTCCAGTTTGACTTCCCAAAATGCAACCATGTAACGACCAAGGGGAAGAACCTTCCCTTTTATGAGCCAGGAAATGAGCCTCTCCTGGTGTTTCAGTGAGAGAGCATTTTGGCAACAAAGATTACAGCTCCATAGTATTAAAAGAGTTGTGAATAGGTCTGTCTGGATCTTGGGGGAAGTATTAAATTGGGGCAGGGTCCATTACAGCATTATTAGGCGGGAACTTGGGAGACTGAAATGGGGGCCGCTGTTGTTATGCAAGTCCAAATCTGACGTGGGAGTTTCGCTGGGAAATGTCTATGTTCTCCAGAGATGCTGCTTGACCTGCTGAGTTAGTCCAGCACTTTGTGTCTTTTGCAACTGTGTGGAGATGATAAAATTGGCGAAGGTGCGGATGGTGAGGAAGGTTGTCAAAGTATTCAGCGGGATGTAGATTTGCGGGATGTAGATGTAGATGTAGAAATGGGCAGAGAAACTGCAAAGTAAGTGTGAGGTGTTGCACTTTGGAAGGCCATATTTCAGGAGATAATATGGAGTTAATAGCGAGACCCTTGATGTGCAGAGGAGGTTTGGGGTCCAAGTCCATAACAACCTGAAAATGGCAATGATAATAAGACATATGGTATGCTTGCCTTCATCGGTCAGAGCATTGAGTATCAGGGGTAGTGGCTATCAAGGAGTCTTTTGTTTAGGCAAGTGGACATGCAATGAATGGAGGGATATGGATTACGTGCAGGCAGGGGAGATATGTTTAACGGCACGGATATTGTGGGACAATGGGCCTGTTCCTGTGCTTCATGTTCCCCACCACTGATACCTGAGCTTGCAGACCCTGCTGGGTCACTGGTCAATCCTTGACTTGAGTCTCCACTCGTTGCTCCCTGGGGTTCCTGAGTTGTGTCCGACGGTGGATCTGGAAGAAGAGAATGGAGGCGGGAGAGGGAGGGAGAGAGATTAAAACAGAATGATCAGCTCATCACGTGGGAAGTCGGCTGCAGACAAAGAGTCCGTGCAAACACCAAAAAATACCAAGTCTCACAGGTCACATGTCTCGCCTTCAACATTGCATCCTCCTCAAACACGATCTACGCCTCGTTCCCTTTACAGAGTGCTCTCACTCTCTCCCAGACTCTCTCTCTCCCCCTGACTCTCTCTCTCACGCCGACACTCTCTCTCTCTCTCACTGACTCACTCTCTCCCCGACTCTCTCTCTCTCCCCAACTATCTCGCCGACTCTCGCCGACTCTCTCTCGCCGACTCTCTCTCCTTCCCTGACTCTCTCTCTCTCCCTCCCTGACTCCCTCTCTCTCCCTCCCTGACTCCCTCTCTCTCCCTGACCCTCTCTCCCTGACCCCCTCTCTCTCCGACTCTCACTCTCTCTCCCTGACTCTCTCCCTCTCCCTGACTCTCTCCCTCTCCCTCTCACTCCCTGACTCTCTCTCTCTTTCTGACTCTCTCTCTCTTTCTGACTCTCTCTCTTTCTGACTCTCTCTCTCTTTCTGACTCTTGCTCTCTCTCGCTCTGGCTCTCTCTCACTCTCTCTCACTCTTTCTCTCTCTTACTGTGACTCTATCTCTGACTCCAGCATTCAGCCCCTGCCCCTATGGGTCAGTCTGTCTTCAAAATACATTCTCCTCCCCCCACTCCAGTCCCCCTCCTCCCCCGACCCAATCTCCCTGCTCCTCCACTCCAGACCCTCTCTCCTCATGTTACCCTCCCCAACTTGTCCCCACTGCTCCAATGATCACTCCATCGATACCTGAGCTTGTATCTGGTTCTGGGACAGTGGACAAATCCTCCCGGGGTTCGAGTGTTGTTTCCTGGGGTTCCTCAGTTGGAACGGAGGCTGGATCTGTAATAAAGTGTGGACAGACAGTGGGTGTAGTGCGGAAATAATCCAGCAGCTCTGTGGGATGGAAGGAGACTGAAGTGCGTGGCCAACACCAGTCTCTGGTGACCACAACGATTATCCATCCCTCTCCTGAATCCCCTCTCCCTCCACTCCTTCATTCCATCCATTACTCAATGCAATCTGTCCATCATTATCCCTCTGACTTCATGGCCCTTCCCCTTGCTCTCTCCCCCCCCCCCCCCCACCCATAGCCGTCTCTCTACCTCGCCCCCCTTGCCCACCAGCCTCTCTCCCCCTTCGCTCCTTTCTCTTTTCCCCCTTTTCCCATCGTACCCGTGGAGGGGAGGTGTCGTAAGGGGATGACTGATTCCAGTGGGGGAACAGCTGGGTCCCGGGGTGGGAGGTTGGGCGGGGGGTGGGTGCTCCCCCAGCAGAGGGGGTAAGGTAGGAGTCGATCATGGTTGGAGGTGGGGCAAAGAAGCAACAGATCACGTCCCCTTGATAACATATGATTAGTGTTTGTCGGCACTGGGCCTGCACTCGCTGGATTTAGAAGGATGACAGGGGACCTCATTGAAACTTGCCAAATAGTGAAAGGACTGGATTGTGTGAATGCAGAGGATGATTCCACAAGTGGGAGAATCTGGGACCAGAGGCCGTAGCCTCCGAACAAAAGCAGATGAGGAGGCATTTCTTTAGCCAGATGGTGGTGAATCTGTGGACTTCATTGCCACAGAACGCTGTGGGGTCCATGTCAATGGATATTTTTTAGGTGGAGATTGATAGATTCTTGATTAGTATGGGTGTCAGGGGTTATGAGGAGAAGGCAGGAGAATGGGGTCGAGATGGATAGATAGATTGAATGGGAGAATAGACTTGATGAGCCGAATGGCCTAATTCTGCTCCTAGAACTTCTGAGCTTGGTCACAGGGGGGAGTGGGACAAGTGACAAGGTGGGTCTTGCTTCCCCAACCCGAGATAAACGATGTTGTGTATTTATCCTGACGTTTATACCCCATATGAGATCATCCCTCAGCCTCTTGCGCTCCAAGGAATAAATTCCTAGCCAGTCCAACGTTTCCTTATAGCTCAGGCCATTGTTCCTTGCAACATCCTCGTAAATCATCTCTGCAATCTTTCCAGCTTAAGAACATCTTTCCTATAATAGGATAACCAAAACTGAACACACACTCCACATGTGACCTCACCAACATGACATCCCAACTTACCAATGACATCACATTACCTCACAATGGTAACACGACATCTCCCAACTTATGTATTCAGTACCTTTACTGATGAAGGCCAATGTACCAAAAGCCACCTTTGCCACCCTGTCGATCTGTAATGTCACCCTCAGGGAACTGTGCTCATGAACAAGGACCAGGGGCCACAGTCTTAGAATAAAGGGGAGGCCATTTAAAACTGAGGTGAGAAGGAACTTTTTCACCCAGTGAATTTGTGGAATTCCCTGCCACAGAGGGCAGTGGAGGCCAAATCATTGGATGTGTGAGAGATGGGTAAAAAGGGATAATTGATTTAGACTAAGGATCCTGAGAAATAGCTGACTCGACAATACGACCCTGAGAAATAACTGACCAGACAGTGCTCGGCTAGAAAAAAACCCGTAAGAACAAATAGTGACAGACCAAGGACAAGTGTTAGAAGATAATCAGAGAACTGGGAGGAAGGCCAAAATAATCAGAGAGCTAGGAGAAGGGGAGGGCATGAACTACTCTGTACTGCGCTAGCCTAATGAAATAAATGAATATTACTGTATGATGTGGAAGGCAACAGGGGCGATGACGGTAGATTGTGCACCTCAGTGCTCCAATTGGAAGGAGCCCGAAGGGGAGGAATTAAAGGTGTAACAATTGTAAAATGAAGTGAATAAAAAGAAGGGATTTTTCCGACATCGGTGTGTTTCGACAGGGGAGGCACCCAACTCTGCAGACTTGCAAATAAACTATACTTGTTTCTCTAGATTGTCTCGAGCATCGTGATTGTGAGCACTCACATTTGCATCTCACAAACTTGGGGGCTCGTCCGGGATCGCCACTCCGGCCGGCTGACGGGAGTATACGGAAGAAGGGAAGGTGCACCCCGCTGATTTCAGCGGTCTCAGACTCCTTGCTTGCCATCAGCGGTTTGAGCGAGTGATACCTGGACCAGAGACTCGAGAAACAAGTGGGAGGACCAGGAAATCGCGAGGAGCTAAATCGAGTGATTATTGTGCACAGGACCCGGGTAAGAAAACTGACTATTAAGTACTACTCGGGCGATTACAGCTAAGATCGGAGGGAATAAAAAATTAAAAAAAATTAAAAATAAGGAATTCCGATCGGGATAAGATCGGAGGGGAATTTCCGATCGGGAGGATGGGCAGTGAAAACGGAAAGCCCAAAGGGGAGGGGAAGGACGGTAAGCCCGACCCCCGCATTCCGCCTGATAGTCCGTTGGGGCGAATGCTGAGCCACTGGGGGCAGGGAAAAACCCAGGGATTGGAGAAAACAAAAATTATGATATTTGGGAACAGTAAAATAAACAATCAAGCACAGGTACAGATAGAGGGTGTTAACATAGAAAGAGTAAATGAAACTAAATTCCTTGGGGTGATAATAGATGAAAAAAAATTGCTGGAAATCTCACATTAAACATATCAACAGTAAAGTATCTAGAAGCATTTCAGTTCTGGCCAAAGCAAAACATTTCCTAGATAACAAATCACTTCGCATTCTGTTCTGTTCACTAGTTTCACCTTATTTAAGTTACTGTATAGAGGTGTGGGGAAGTACATATATAAGTTCACTACAACCACTATTCATACTGCAAAAAAGAGTCATTAGAATAATTTATAATGTCGGTTTTTGTGAACACACCAACTCATTATTTATAAAGTCTAAAATAATGACATTGTGGAATATCAAACAGCTCAATTCATGTACAAAGTGAGAAACAATTTGCTACCAAGTAACTTACAGGAAATGTTTTATGAAAGAGAGGGGGGGTATAATTTAAGGGGAACATTAAATTTCAAGATTCGCAATACTCGAACAACAATGAAAAGATTTTCTATATCAATCAGTGGAGTAAAGCTATGGAACAGAATGAATGCGGAATTAAAACAATGTTCAAACATCATCCAGTTTAAAGACAAATATAAACACATGATTTTTTCTAGGTACAGTGAGGAGGGGGATTAACAGTCACCAGGGGTCTACATATAATAACACATCATTATTTAAATAAGTATATCTATATGAACATATAAGGGTGTATGAGTATTTTTGTATTAATATCTGATACTTGATAAATATTGATTAGGGAATGGGGGTAGGATTAAATAAGTTCACACTTCTTCCTACTCCTTTTCGCACATGTAAAGTAATGGATGAAATTCCTTGTATTTCTTCTGTTTTTTTTGTTTATTTTGTTTTTTAATTGATGTCTTTTAACATGTTCGAAATAAAATAAAATGAAATGAAATGAAATGAAATGAAAAAGAACTAGACGTACTTAAATTGTTTAGAATAGGAGAAAGGCTGAGGAAAGCATAGCAGGAAAAGAATACCACCCCGAACAAGGGTGAAAACCCCCCAAAACAGCATGAAAGTCAGGAGCTTCAGGAGAAAAAAATCAACTCTGTACCCCAGCCTATGGGACCCTGGGTATCCCCCTCCCTATTCCGGCCAGGACGGAACAATGCAGTGCCCTTTGGTAAAAGGGAATAGTGGAGATAGAGGGAGAAGTCACAACTTGGAACGATGAGCAAGACATAAAGGAATATAGACAGAGAAGGGGGCAGCGAGAATAGGAAAGGATGAAGCAAGCACGGGAACTAGAAGCAGACATCAAAAGGCTGCAGGACCTCAGGGACAGAAAGATTTATGGGACCCGTCAGGCAGCAAATAAGGAGTATGAGGGAGACTGCAACGCAGAAACACAGGCAAGTAATCAGCAGGCATCAGAGAGAAGGCAAAACTGTGAGAATGAAGCAGAATTAGAAAGTGATGGGGAAAGAACAAGGGAGTGTAGAAGGGAAATAGAGGCATCCATAAAGCGCTTAGAGATAGAGATAAGGGAGATGGAAAAAGATATGGAAAGAAAAGAAAGGAAAGCCAGGGGTACGCCCAGAGAAGAATGAGGTGGGAAAGTATACAGATAGAACCGCAACAGGAGATGGTGAACGAGAGACAGGAGCTGAGGGGGAGAATGATGCCATTAATAGCCTTCGGGGTAGTGACTCAAAGGAGGGGGGGGGGAACCGGCAGCCCGTGGCAGTTTTATCAAAAATTTAAACCCATCTCAGTTTCTGTACCCGCCCGAAGAAAGAGAAAACGAGACAGGGAGGCCAGAACACTGCTGTAGTGATATAATAGATTTGCAGACAAAAGGTAGAGAAGACTTGGAAGAACAACCTCTGGCTGAGGGTAGCCGGTGGTTTATAGAAGGGTCCTCCAGATGTATAGATGGAAAAAGAAGGTGAGGTAACGGTCAGTGATTGAAGGCAGTGCTGAACAGATGAGACTTCAGTGATGTTTTGAATGTGGTGAGTGAGGAGGAGTCTCTGACGGTTTGGGGTATTGAGTTCCAGAGTGTGGGAGCAGCGATGGAGAAAGCCCTGTCCCCCCAGGATCTGAGTTTGGTCCGGATGGGGGGGGGACAGGAGGTTAGCAGCAGCAGAGCGGAGGGTACGGGTGGGAGTGTGCCTGTGGCGGAGGTCAGTCAGGTAGGATGGGGCCAGGTTATGGAGGGCTTTGTATGTCATGAGGAGGATTTTGTACTCGATTCTCTGGGGGATGGGGAGCCAGTGGAGATTGTAAAGGACGGGGGTGATATGGTCACGGATCGGGGAGTGGGTGAGTAGACGGGCAGCGGAGTTCTGGATGTGTTGGAGTTTATTGATGTTTTTGAGGGTGAACCATAGAGGAGGCTGTTGCAGTAGTCCAGACGGGAGGTGATGAAGGCGTGGATGAGGGTTTCAGCAGCTGTGGAGGAGAGGGATGGACGGAGACGGGCGATGTTTTTTTTTAGGTGGAAGAAGGCTGTCTTTGTGATGTGTTTGATGTGTTTGTCGAAGGAGAGGGTTTGATCAAGGATGATTCCAAGATTCCGGATGTGAGGGGAGGTGGATACTGGGAAACCATCAATATTGAGGGTGAAGTTGTGGGTGGATTTGGTGAGGGTTTTTGGTCCAATGATGATGATTTCAGATTTGTCGCAATTGAGTTTGAGAAAATTGAATTGAAGCCAAGATTTTATTTCAGTGATGCAGTTTGTCAGGGTCGAGTGCGTAGCAGTGGAGATAGACTTGGTGGAGATGAGGAGCTGGATATCATCGGCATAGCAGTAGAACTTGAGACCATGACGGCGGATTAATTGACCAAGGGGGAACAGGTACAGGATGAAGAGGAGGGGGCCAAGAACTGAACCTTGGGGGACACCTTGGGGGAGGGGAGCATGGCCAAACAAGTCATAGGGGGTTGTGTAATATGTCAGCGAATCAACAAGAAAATCATGAGAGCAGTCCCAGGAGGAGGACAACCATTGGCAATAAGGCCCTTCCAAAGAATACAGATAGACTTCACTGAGTTGCCCCGACTACAAAGATGGAAATACCTGTTAGTGGTAGTGGACCATTTCACTAGATGGGTAGAGGCACTCCCTACAGCAACTGCCACCTCAGTCGGTAGCCAAGGTATTATTAGAGCAAATTATACCCAGATATGGGATTGTGGAAACAATAGACTCGGATAGAGGGACCCATTTTGCCTCCAAAACACATAAAATGATATGTGAAGCATTAGGAATTGAATGGAAATTGCATACACCATGGCATCCCCAGAGTTCCGGAAAGGTGGAAAGAATGAATGGCACCTTGAAGACCCAAATCACCAAGTTAATAGAGGAAACGAGACTCCCCTAGACTGTGCCTTCCGATAGCCTTGTTAAGAATCCGAACGGCACCTCGGAAAGACATAGGGTTATCCCCATATGAAATGTTATTCGGGCTCCCGTACTTAGGAAAGATAGAAGGGGTCCCAACAATACCAGGGAACGACGTGTTCCTAAGGAACTATTTACTGGCAGTATCCCAATCTCTTGCAGAACTAAAAACTAAAGGATTACTGGCCCAGAGCCCGCCACTGGATTTTCCGATTCACTCAGTCAAGGCTGGAGACTGGGTACTAATAAAAACGTGGAAGGAAGAAAAGTTGCAACCTAGGTGGACTGGACCCTACCTTGTGTTATTAACCACCGAGACAGCAGTACGAACAAAAGAAAAAGGGTGGACACACGCAAGTCGATTTAAGGGTCCCGTGGAGGCCCCACCAGACAATATCAGCCCGTGGACGGTACGTGGAGGAAAGGAGCCATTGACTTTGGTATTCACCAAAACCCCGCACGGAAAATGAAGACTTCGTGCTGGTGGATCGGGTGCTGGGTGGTTACCCAGCTTGTGAGTAATGTAACATGCATAAAAATCACTATACCACAGAATAGAAGGGCCACCACCATCCCATTTGATGTATGTAGAGGAAAATCATGGTGTGGTTATAGAATGTATGTATGCACCCATCCCTGTAAAAATTGGCGTGAGGTATTCACTTCATCCAGAGAACGGTGGCAAAAGTCCACCTATCAAACTGATAGGTGGAGAGTATATCAAAACCCAAACAAGGGATTGCCAGGACGTGTATATGTAAGCATACAGAGGGTTCAAATAAAGGTAAGTGGTAGGTATTGGATATGTGCAGATAGAACAGGGAAGGACGCATGCCTGAGGTTTGAAATAGAGGTAGAATGGGACGGATATATAGTAAAATATGAGGATAAGGGGGAAATGTTCCAGATAGATGACAGTCAGAGTAGGGATCCCTGGGCAACCCCAGCACCACCGGTAGTCAGCAATGTCACCACGGTATATGAGCCTAAGGATTTGAAGATAATGATAGTAACAGGAGAGATAGAATTAAGGCAATTATATGAGGAAGGAATACCAACAGGGGAAAAGGGAACCAACACCTGGCTTACCTGGATGATGTACACGGCCAGAAGTATGTAACAAACCAATTGCTATGCCTGCGCCGGAGCTAAGCCTCAGCTGGTCCCGGTACCATTTCCCCTGAATTGGAGTAGGACACCTGGGGCTATGTCATGTATACTACAACTATTCACGAATCCCATACCAAGGAATGAGACCTGCCAGAGCTACCATTACCTATTCCCGGCTAGCAATAACAACACGAAGGGCCAAAGGAAAGACCCTCGACCTCCCCCATTCACCATTCCCCTAGGGGACGAGGGATTTGAGTGCTATACAAGATATAACCCAGATGGACAGGAAATAGGGGAGGTGCTAAACTGCAATCAGACGTATAACATAACAGCTGAGGAACAGGGGTCACTGTTCAGTAGCTCCTGGCTGATAAAGCAGATAGTCAGTAGAGCCGATGTCTGGTGGTGGTGCGGAGAGGATACCCTGTGGCCCCGGCTACCAGGGTCATGGACGGGAACCTGTACCCTTACACAACTAATGATGCCCTTCACCATAGCAGTAGAGCATGCGGTCAAACTCAATGAAGGAGGCCGACGACAAAGGAGAGAGGTGAGAGCATCATTTGACACACACATCTATATCGATGCAATAGGGGTGCCAAGAGGGGTACCCGATGAATTCAAAGCCAGAAACCAGATAGCTGCTGGCTTTGAGTCCATACTCTTCTGGTGGTCCACAATTAATAAAAATGTGGACTGGATCAACTACCTATACTACAATCAACAACGCTTTATAAATTACACTCGAGATGCGGTTGAAGGATTAGCGGAACAACTGACAGCTACCAGCCTAATGGCCTGGCAAAATCGCATGGCCTTGGACATGCTCCTGGCTGAGAAAGGGGGGGGGGTGTGCGTAATGTTTGGGGAACAATGTTGCACCTACATCCCCAACAACACTGCTCCTGATGGGTCCGTGTCAAGGGCCCTAGCGAGTCTCACCTCCCTGTCTATCGAATTGGCCGAGAACTCAGGAGTAGACACCTCCTGGACCAAGTTTCTAGACTCCTGGTTTGGGAAATGGAAGCACATCTTTACATCAGCCCTAACATCAGTGATAGTTATGATGGGGTTGCTATGTCTATTCGGATGTTGCATCATTCCCTGCATACGGGGGTTGTCTCAGATTGATAGAGGCAGCTCTGACAAAGAACGACATCGCCATGATGGCCTTTAGAGCACAGCATGACCAGCAGGACGAATATAGAGAGGCAAAGGCTCTGCTGCTAGCACTAGAAAAGGAGGAAATAGTATAAATCAAAGTAGCGTGGCATAAGAAAAAGGGTGGATTGTTAGAGATGGGTAAAAAGGGATAATTGATTTAGACTAAGGATCCTGAGAAATAGCTGACCCGACAATACGACCCTGAGAAATAACTGACCAGACAGTGCTCGGCTAGAAAAAAACCCGTAAGAACAAATAGTGACAGACCAAGGACAAGTGTTAGAAGATAATCAGAGAACTGGGAGGAAGGCCAAAATAATCAGAGAGCTAGGAGAAGGGGAGGGCATGAACTACTCTGTACTGCGCTAGCCTAATGAAATAAATGAATATTACTGTATGATGTGGAAGGCAACAGGGGCGATGACGGTAGATTGTGCACCTCAGTGCTCCAATTGGAAGGAGCCCGAAGGGGAGGAATTAAAGGTGTAACAATTGTAAAATGAAGTGAATAAAAAGAAGGGATTTTTCCGACCTCGGTGTGTCTCGACAGGGGAGGCACCCAACTCTGCAGACTTGCAAATAAACTATACTTGTTTCTCTAGATTGTCTCGAGCATCGTGATTGTGAGCACTCACATTTGCATCTCACAGATGGACTTAAGATAGAGACAGATAGAGCTCTAGGGGCTAGTGGAATCAAGGGATATGGGGAGAAGGCAGGCACGGGTTACTGATTGTGGATGATCAGCCATGATCACAATGAATGACGGTGCTGGTTCGAAGGGCCAAATGGTCCCCTCCTGCACCTATTTTCTATGTTTCTATGTTTCTAACTCCTAAATCTTGCTGCTCTACAGCACTTCCCAGGGCCCTGCCATTCACTGATCCAGAGCACAAGCCTCGCCAGATGTTTCGGAGCATTTTGGAAAAAGTTCCCATTTTGGGAACATAAATGATCTCTATAACTCTTCCCTCAACTGTCCAGCGACCACGACAGCCCTTTCAGGTGTCGCAGAGATTCACTTGCACCTCCTCCAACCTCATCTACTGCATCCGCTGTTCTAGGAATATTGATTCATCTAACTTCAAGTCACACTTGCGTTCCCTCTCTGTCCGTCCCTCCCTCACCCTCGTCGCTTTACTAGTTTCACTGTCGTGCTGCTTAGTTTCACTGTTGGTATCCACTTATTATCACCTTCTCCACAGCCAACAAGGGACCATTGTGGGCTCCATTGTTGCTTGATACACATTGATAGCTTTGATATGCTCTTACCATACCTTTTATTCACTTGTTCTTTGTATATTTTCATATCTCTAGTTCCCCGCTCTTCAAACTCTCAGTTTGAAGAAGGGTCTCGACCTGATACGTCACCTATTCTTTTCTGCAGAGAAGCTGTCTAATCTGCTGTTACTCAAACATTTTTTGTCTATCATCCATAATTTTTGAGGTAGTCTTGAGGTCCAAATCCAAGGGGAATTGTTGTCCACTGCAGAACAAACTACTGTCCTCTCCAAAAGCTGGCTGCAAGGACAGGCGATAACGTATGAGGGGGCTTGGTACCTGAGGACGTGTCTCCCACTGGAACGGAAGACGGTTCCTGGGTAGATTCTCCAGTTGGTGATCGCTGTGTCTGTTCCCCTGTGGAGATCTTGGGATCTGGAATGAAGGAACAGAGAGACGGTAGTGCGGCAACACCGCAACATGGCATCAAACTACAGCAATTCAAGGAGTGCCTATGTGGAGATATCAGCATCATCTGATATCCCGTTACCCACTCTCCATCAAAAACGTTCTTCACTCCACGTGCTCCCTCTCTCTCCCCTTTAGAGTCAGGGTGAATTTCTGGGATTGACCATAGAGTGCAGAAACAGGTCCATCGGCCCACCTCGTTCATGCCGTCGATGTAGATTTGTGGGATGTAGATGTAGAAATGGGCAGAGAAACTGCAGATGCAGTTTAATCCAAGCAAGTGTGAGGAGACCACTAATACCTGAGTTTGCAGACCCTGCTGGGTCACTGGTCAATCTCCCCTCCCCCCCCCCATAGCCGTCTCTCTACCTCGCCCCCCTTGCCCACCAGCCTCTCTCCCCCTTCGCTCCTTTCTCTTTCCCCCTCTTCCCATCGTACCCGGGGAGGGGAGGTGAGGGGATGACTGATTCCAGGGGGGGGGGGGGGGGGGGAACAGCTGGGTCCTGGGGTGGGAGGTTGGGCAAAGAAGCAACAGATCACGTCTCCTTGATAACATATGATTAGTGTTTGTCGGCACTGGGCCTGGACTCGCTGGAGTTTAGAAAGATGACAGGGGACCTCATTGAAACTTGCCAAATAGTGAAAGGACTGGATTGAGTGAATGCAGAGGATGATTCCACAAGTGGGAGAATCTGGGACCAGAGGCCATAGCCTCCGAACAAAAGCAGATGATGGTGGTGAATTTGTGGACTTCATTGCCACACATCGCTGTAGGGACCATGTCAATGGATATTTTTTAGGTGGAGATTGATAGATTCTTGATTAGTATGGGTGCCAGGGGTTATGAGGAGAAGGCAGGAGAATGAGGTCGAGAGGGATAGATAGATTGAATGGTAGAATAGACATGATGGGCCGAATGGTCTAATTCTGCACCTAGAACTTCTCAGCTTGGTCACAGGGGGGAGTGGGGCTAGTGACAGGGTGGGGGCAATGGCCTCTGGGTCTTACTTCCCCGACCCGAGATAAACGATGTTGTGCATTTACCCTGACGTTTATACCCCATATGAGATCATCCCTCAGCCTCTTGCACTCCAAGGAATAAATTCCAAGCCAGTCCAACATCTCCTTATAGCTCAGGCCATTCATTGTTCCTTGCAACATCCACGTAAATCATCTCTGCACTCTTTCCAGCTTAAGAACATCTTTCCTATAATAGGATAACCAAAACTGAACACACACTCCACATGTGACCTCACCAACATGACATCCCAACTTACCAATGACATCACATGTTACCTCACAATGGTAACACGACATCTCCTAATTTATGTATTCAGTACCTTTACTGATGAAGGCCAATGTACCAAAAGCCACCTTTTCCCCCCTGTCGATCTGTAATGTCACCCTCAGGGAAATGTGCTCATGAACAAGGACCAGGGGCCACAATCTTAGGATAAAGGGGAGGCCATTTAAAACTGAGGTGAGAAGGAACCTTTTCACCCAGTGAATTTGTGGAATTCCCTGCCACTGAGGGCAGTGGAGGCCAAATCACTGGATGGACTTAAGATAGAGATAGATAGAGCTAGTGGAATCAAGGGATATGGGGAGAAGGCAGGCACGGGTTACTGATTGTGGATGATCAGCCATGATCACAATGAATGACGGTGCTGGCTCGAAGGGCCGAATGGTCCCCTCCTGCACCTATTTTCTATGTTTCTAACTCCTAAATCTTGCTGCTCTACGGCACTTCCCAGGGCCCTGCCATTCACTGATCCAGGGCACAAGCCTGGCCAGATGTTTCGGAGCATTTTGGAAAAAGTTCCCATTTTGGGAACATAAATTATCTTTATAACTCTTCCCTCGACTGTCCAGCGACCACGAAAGTCCTTTCAGGTGACGCAGAGATTCACTTGCACCTCTCCAACCTCATCTACTGCACCCGCTGTTCTAGGAATATTGATTCATCTAACTTCAAGTCACACTTGCGTTCCCTCGCTGTCCGTCCCTCCCTCACCCTCGTCGCTTTACCAGTTTCAATGTCGTGCTGCTTAGTTTCACTGTTGGTATCCACTTATTATCACCTTCTCCACAGCCAACAAGGGACCATCGTGGGCTCCATTGTTGCTTGATACACATTGATAGCTTTGATATGCTCTTACCATACCTTTTATTCACTTGTTCTTTGTACATTTTCATATCTCTAGCTCCTGACTCTCAGTTTGAAGAAGGGTCTCGACCTGATACGTCACCTATTCCATTTCTCCAGAGAAGCTGTCTAATCTGCTGTTACTCAAACATTTTTTGTCTATCTTCCATAATTTTTTGGAGAGTTATGAATAACAATGGGTCTGGCACTTGGGGGAAGGTATTAAATTTGGGTAAGGCACAGTAAAGCATTATTAGGCAGGAGCGAGTGAGAGTAAACTGGGAGCAGCTGTTTTTGGGTAACTCCACCTCTGACGTGTAGGTGTTCTGCAGGCACGTGTGCTAGGACCTTTATTTTTTGTGATATAAAAAATGCACTTTGCGGGCTTGAATATAAGTGGAAATTATACAGTTAATCGCAAGAAGAATATTGATGTACTTCTTGAGGTCCAAATCCGTAAAAACATGAAAGTGGTAACACAAGTAGATACGGTGATAAGTAGATACGGCGTAGTCTTGAGGTCTAAATCCAAGGGGAATTGTTGTCCACTGCAGAACAAACTACTGTCCTCTCCAAAAGCTGGCTGCAAGGACAGGCGATAACGTATGAGGGGGCTTGGTACCTGAGGACGTGTCTCCCACTGAAATGGAAGACGGTTCCTGGGTAGATTCTCCAGTTGATGATCCCTGGGTCTGTTCCCCTGTGGAGATCTTGGGACCTGGGATGAAGGAACAGAGAGACGGTAGTGCGGCAACACCGCAACATGGCATCAAACTTCGAGATGTGTACAGCAATTCAAGGAGTGCCAATGTGGAGATATCAGCATCATCTGATATCCCGTCACCCACTCTCCATCAAAAACGTTCTTCACTCCACGTGCCCCCTCCCACTCCCCGTTAGAGTCAGGGTGAATTTCAGGGATTGACCATAGAGCACAGAAACAGGTCCATCGGCCCTCCTCGTTCATGCCGACTTATCTGTTAGTCCCATTTGTTCACATGTTGCCCATATTCCGGTAAAACGGTATTACCATGCACATGTCCAAGTGACTTTTAAATGTTGTTATTGTATCTGCCTCAACTATCTTCTCCGGCAGTTTGTTCCATACATCCACCACACGACATGAAATGGTTGCCCATCATGCTCCTATTAAATCTTTCCCCTCTTATCTTAAATTTATGTCCTGTGGTTCTTGCTTCCCCAACCCTGGATAAAAGGTGCTGTGCATTCACCCTATCAATTCCCGTCATAACCTAAAGCCTTCTTTACCACCCTATCTACTCATGACTCCACTTTCAGGGAACTCTATCATTCACTCTGTCGGTCCTGTCCAGTTTGACTTCCCAAAATGCAACCATGTAACGACCAAGGGGAAGAACCTTCCCTTTTATGAGCCAGGAAATGAGCCTCTCCTGGTGTTTCAGTGAGAGAGCATTTTGGCAACAAAGATTACAGCTCCATAGTTTTAAAAGAGTTGTGAATAGTTCTGCCTGGACCTTGGGGGAAGTATTAAATTGGTGCAGGGTCCATTACAGCATTGTTAGGCAAGAACCTGGGAGACTGAAATGGGGGCTGCTGTTGTTATGCAAGTCCAAATGTGACGTGGGATTTTCACTGGGAAATGTCCATGTTCTCCGGAGATGCTGCTTGACCTGCTGAGTTTGTCCAGCACTTTGTGTCTTTTGTAACTATGTAGAGATGATAAAATTGGTGAAGGTGCGGATGGTGAGGAAGGTTGTCAAAGTATTCAGCGGGATGTAGATTTGCGGGATGTAGATGTAGATGTAGAAATGGGCAGAGAAACTGCAGATGCAGTTTAATCCAAGTAAGTGTGAGGTGTTGCACTTTGGAAGGCCATATTTCAGGAAACATTATGGAGTTAATAGCGAGACCCTTGAGACCATTGATGTGCAGAGGGGGTTTGGAGTCCAAGTCCATAACAACCTGACAGTGGCAATGATAAAAAGGCATATGGTATGCTTGCCATCATCGGTCAGGGCATTGAGTATCAGAGGTAGTGGCTATCAAGGAGTCTTTTGTTTAGGCAAGTGGACATGCAATGAATGGAGGGATATGGATTACGTGCAGGCAGGGGAGATATGTTTAACGGCACGGATATTGTGGGACAATGGGCCTGTTCCTGTGCTTCATGTTCCCCACCACTAATACCTGAGCTTGCAGACCCTGCTGGGTCACTGGTCAATCCTTGACTTGAGTCTCCACTCGTTGCTCCCTGGGGTTCCTGAGTTGTGCCCGACGGTTGATCTGGAAGAAGAGATTGGAGGCGGGAGAGGGAGGGTGAGAGATTAAAACAGAATAATCAGCTCATCAGGTGGGAAGTCGGCTGCAGACAAAGAGTCCGTGCAAACACCAAAAAATACCAACTCCCACAGGTCACACGTCTCGCCTTCAACATTGCATCCTCCTCGAACACGATCTACGCCTCGCTCCCTTGTGAAGCCAGGCTTTTGCAGAGTGCTCTCACACTCTCTCCCACTCTCTCGCTGTCGCCGACTCTCTCTCGCCGACTCTCTCTCGCCGACTCTCTCTCTCTCGCCGACTCTCTCTCTCCCTCCCTGTCTCTCTCTCTCCCTCCCTGACCCTCTCTCTCCGACTCTCTCTCCCTGATTCTCTCTCCCTGACCCTCTCTCTCTCTCCCTGACTCTCTCTCCCTGAACCTCTCTATCTCCCTGACCCCCTCTCTCTCTCCCTGATTCTCTCTCTCTCCCCGTGACTCTCTCTCCCTGACTCTTTCTCGCTGACCCTCTCTCTCTTTCTGACTCATGCTCTCTCTCTGGTAATCCACATGGTCCAGCCCTCTCCTGCATCAGAATGCTCTGCTCCCCTCTCCCTCCATTCCATCATTCCAGCCGTTACTCACGGCACTCCTTCTGTCTCTATGCGCTCATTTCATTGCACATTCCCCCGCTCCCTCCATCCCCATCCCAGACCCTGAATTTCCCCCTCCTGCTCCTCCCCAGGCTGACTACCCCCTCCCCTCTTTTCCACTCTCTCCCCATCGCCCTCCCATCTCTCCCTCGTCCCGGGGAAGGGAAGAGGAGGAGGGAAGGGCTTGGACATGGGGGGAAGGGACGGCCCTGTTTTGGGTGGCGAAGTGCTGGGGTAGGGGACGGCCAGATACTGGGGTGGGGGTAGGGGACGGCCAGATACTGGGGTGGGAGGAGGGGACGGCCAGATACTGGGGTGGGGGGAGGGGACGGCCAGATACTGGGGTGGGGGAGGGGATATGACTCAGCTCAATGGGCGGATGGATTGGAGGTGGGAGAGGGGACAACTGGGTTGTGGGGGATATCTAGGACCTGAGTGAGTGGGAAATGAGGGAACTGTCTTGTCCATAAAGGATGGAGGCAATGAGTGAGTCGGTGAGCTGGGTCAGAGGACATCTTGCACATGAGGTGGGTCAGTGACAGGGTGGGGGCAATGGGTGAGTGACAGGGTGGGGTCTATGGGTGGGTGGGTGAGCTGGGACAGGGGCCATCCTACACTTGTGTTGGGGTCAGTGACGGGTTGGGGGTCAGGCCCCCGTGGTTTGGCTCAGACAGTCGGTGTGGGAATGTGAACCGAGATGATCACCAGTGTTTGGAAAATTGCCGACTCAGCACTTGCCGGATTTTCCCAACAACCTCAGATGCATTACTGGGAACTGACATACCTGTACAATACACCTTGTTACAGCAGAGTGTGGGTTCCAGCTGATACACAAAGAAACCGCCGCAGTGTTTCACCTTGATCTCATGCCGTGTCTCACAGGGGTTTTCATGCCAGTTGAAACAGACTGTCCTGGTCACCTCCCCGTCTCCCACACTGGGATGGGGACCTGGAATGAAGTTTATAAACATTGTAAAATGTACCCAGTCCCACAGTGCTGCATGGGATGTGAATCTGGAGCCGGTGTAACAGAGTGATCACATCCCACCGTCCGGTCTGACCTGCCTCAGTCAGTGGTGAGCTGCTGCCCTCACCCTCCCCACCCACACCCCCACGGCAGCACTGAGAACAGCTCCAGGTGGTGACACCCTGGGGTGCCGGGTCTGGGGTTATGGGGACAAGGCAGGAGAATGGGGTTGGGAAGGTGATATAGATCAGCCACGATTAAAAGGCGGAGTAGACTTGATGGGCCAAATGGACTGATACTGCTCCTATCACTGATGAACTTATGATGGGAAACACAATGATGGGTACTGAAATGTCAGGGGCGAGCTTCACCTGTCAGTGCCCATCAGGGGCGGGGCTTCACTTGTCAGTGCCCATCGTGGGCGGGGCTTCATCTGTCAGTGCTCATCGTGGGCGGGGCTTCACCTGTCAGCACCCATCAGGGGCAAGGCTTCGCCTGTCAGTGCCCATCAGGGGCACTCTCCCCTCTTCTGACCCTCCCCGGCCATCCCCGAGCCCCAGAGTTGTAAACTCTGACCCTACCGTTTAACCAGCCCGGGCTGGCCCCGGAGCAGTGATGGGTGGGAACAACAGTCTCGGGAATCTTCCATCCGCCGGAACTGAAACAACAATCAGAGAGTCAGCCCCTGAACTGAGGGAGTTTGTTCACCCAGAGAGAGACTGGCATTGGGGTCACTCTCAATATTCACTCATCAAAGGGATTCATTCATTTATTGCCCCCTCAGAGTCATGCAGCTTGTACAGTGCAGTAATGGCCCTTCAGTCCACAACGTCCAGGCTCACTCTTTTGTCAAATCCCATTTGCATGTATTTGGACCAAAATTCTTCTGTGCTTTCCCTATTTGACCATTTAAATGATCCTTACACATTGTAGTGAGTCCACAACGAGCGTCTTTGTTCAAAGTCTTTATTCGAAGTTATTTGCAAACAGACTGCAGCTTTTGGACACACACTACTTAACTAGGTATTGTAATCTAATCTCATCTTTCCAGCTGGTCGCCAGACACAACTATATCCCGTGCTCCCGCATCTCGTGACTCGTTAGCCCAACCGAGGGTTCGAGACCCCCCCGCTAATCCGTATGTCCCTACATGACCCCCCCCAGAACCCTTGAAACCGTACCTCACGGGTGCCCAGACCTCCCTCCCGGAACGCGTACGGAGGGGGGGAACCCGATACCGCCAATGTGACGGGAGGCGGGGAGGCCGCCGCCGCCGGAGGCGATGGAGGGGCCATGGAAGTGGAGGCCGTAGGCGACGGAGAGCGCTTGATCGGGAACGGGGGCCCGGGCCCAACCATAGGCGGCGGGGGGCTGAGGGGTGGCAAACAAGGCGCCGCTGGCGGCACCAGGGGGGCGGCCATAGGCGCGGCGGCTGGGCCACCGACACAGGGAGGTCCTGGTCCAAATGGGCCGGGATACGGAAACGAGTTCCTGGCGATTACCCAACTGTAAGGTAAAAGTGACAGCCCCTCTCTTAAGTACCTGAAACGGACCCTGATAAACCGGCTGAAGAGGGGGGCGGTGGGAATCAGAAGGCTGCGTGTTCAAATCACGTCGGGGTCACCAATGTAGTGAGTCCACAACGAGCGTCTTTGTTCAAAGTCTTTATTCGAAGGTATTTGCAAACAGACTGCAGCTTTTGGACACACACTACTTAACTAGGTATTATAATCTAATCTCATCTTTCCAGCTGGTCGCCAGACACAACTATAATAATAATAATAATGCATTTTATTTATATAGCGCTTTTCATATACTCAAAGACGCTTTACAAAGATATTGAGAATATAGGGAAATGAATAAATAGATAAATAAGTAAATAAATAAATGAACAGAGAAAGGAGACAGAAGGTGAGGTGACCTTCAGTGGTTGAAGGCAGAACTGAACAGGTGAGACTTCAGCGATGTTTTGAATGTGGTGAGTGTTGGACAGAACTATATCCAACTATATCCCGTGCTCCCGCATCTCGTGACTCGTTAGCCCAACCGAGGGTTCGAGACCCCCCCCCGCTAATCCGTATGTCCCTACAACATAATATTTGCACTGATTGCATCTCATCCTTTGGGTGTGTGTTCTGGATAATAAACCACTCCCTCTCCCATTACTGTCACTGATGGTGATCCCAGTCTCCCTGTATCCACACTGTCCATTACTGTCACTGATGATCCCAGTCTCCCCGTATCCACACTGTCCATTACCGTCACTGATGATCCCAGTCCCCCTGTATCCACACTGTTCCATTATTGTCACTGATGATCCCAGTCTCCCTGTATTCACACTGTCCATTACTGTCACTGGTGACCCCAGGGTTTCTATATCTTCTCATTGGCTCATTACTGTCAGTGATCGCCCTGGTCTCTATCCATTTTACCTCACTGGCCTGTATTTCCGATACTTTCTCAACATCATTGACTAATAGAATTATCTCTTTGTTTTACCTCTTAAATCTGTACCATCCCACTCTGTGGTTTTCATCATTCTTCCACTGCCCACTGGTGCACTCAGTGCTGGTACAACCCGTGCTCCTCCAGGGCTGATCCAGGACCCAACCCTACCAATGTTGGGGGAGTCCAGAACAAGGGGCCACAGTTTAAGAATAAGGGGTAGGCCATTTAGAACTGAGATGAGGAAAAACATTTTCAGTCAGAGAGTTGTGAATCTGTGGAATTCTCTGCCTCAGAAGGCAGTGGAGGCCAATTCTCTGAATGCATTCAAGAGAGAGCGAGATAGAGCTCTTAAGGATAGCGGAGTCAGGGGGTACGGGGAGAAGGCAGGAATGGGGTACTGATTGAGAATGATCATCCATGCTCGAAGGGCCGAATGGCCTCCTCCTGCACCTATTGTCTATTGTCTATTCAGTGTGAGAGACCAAGAACTGAGGCCAATCTGTCCGCATCCTGTCCTATTTCAATATTCCCCACTGCCAGAGAATCTCCCATTGGATCCCGGCCCCTATCCTCCCCGTCTCTCACGGTACAGAATTTGAGAGCTCCACATCCCAGTCTTTAATCACTGCCCCTCTGTGATAACTGACAACCTGATCTTCCATCATGTCCTCACCCCTCCTCCTCCCTCACTGACTGGGTTTGATTGAATTATTTCCTCACGTTACCTGTTGAATCTGTACCATCCTTCAGCAAGGTTTTTATCAGGCTTCCATTGTCCTTTTGTGCACTGAGTGTTGGAACAATCCGTGCTCCTCCAGGGCTGATCCAGGACGGTGTGGATTACACACGGGTCACTGCCTACGGAGTCTGTGGGTGGGACACAAGATGATGGGTAGTGTTAGTATAATGTCCACTTGCCTTCACCCAGCCTCTGATACACCCAGCTGCACCTCCACCATTCTTGGAGCAGAAAATCCTCAGTTATATTCTCCAAGCAGCAGATCGTCCACCCTGAATAAAAGCCTCAGACACGCTCCATTTCAAACATTACCCCATTGCTGTACCCATCTGTTAACTTGATGTTGCAGATATATTGGTCTGATACAGTAAATCTTGCATTTATATAGCACCAGTGAAACTCTCAGGCTGCACTGGAGCATATTAGTGAACTGCATGAGGGGTTTGGCTGCTGTTGTAATGTGGGAAGTCCAGCAACCAATTACTGAAGAACTATGTTTCCACAAACAGTTGATCAATAATGTGTTGTCCAAGATACAAGGAACTGCAGATGTTGGATCACAAACAAAGCACAAAGTGCTGGAGTAACTCAGCAGGTTAGGTAGCATCTCTGGTGATCATGGAAGTGTGACACTTTGGACTGGGATCCTTTTGAAGAAAGGTCCTGACCCGAAACGTCAGAAATCCATGTTCTCCAGAAACGCTGCTTGACCTGCTGAGTTACTCCAGCACATTATGTCTAATATGTGCTGTCATCATGTTCAGGCCCTGCACCCCTCTGTCTCTCCTCCACGCTCTCCTTTTACTAACACTCCTCCCTTACAATCCACTTCTAACCCCTCAGGGGGATGAATGAACCACTTCTGAAGCCTGACGTCCTTCAGTGAAGGAAGTCTGCTGCCCAATAGCCAGGTCTGTGCCTCCTCCCAGCAAAACAGTGGCCCAGCTGGTGAGGCTGCTGCCCCCACACAGTGGCCCAGCCGATGAGGCTGCTGCCCCCACACAGTGACCCAGCCATGAGGCTGCTGCCTCCACACAGTGACCCAGCCGGTGAGACTGCTGCCCCCACACAGTGGCCCAGCCAGTGAGGCTGCTGCCTCCACACAGTGACCCAGCCAGTGAGGCTGCTGCCCCCACACAGTGACCCAGCCAGTGAGACTGCTGCCTCCACACAGTGGCCCAGCCATGAGGCTGCTGCCTCCACACAGTGACCCAGCCGGTGAGACTGCTGCCTCCACACAGTGACCCAGCCAGTGAGGCTGCTGCCTCAGCTCCACATCTCCGATCTTATCGCAGCTTCTGGTGCTCTCTAAGTGGAGCCTGCATGATCTGGTCACTATTTGCATCCCCCAGATATTTGGTTTGCCTCTCATGCGCCAAACACCAGGATGTTGTGTGGCCACCATGCAATGCCCCAAGTGTCTAGATTAGTACTAGAGTTTGGGTGCAGTGGATGGGAATGTGGTGATAATAATTTTGGATCAGAGTAGGATTGGTGTAAATATTTATTCTGTGGGCCAATGCTCGGTTCTGTAACCCATCAATGTGCTCCGAGTTCAAGTTTCCCACCCCAATCATTCCTGCTTCTCCCCGTTCCATCGTGGTGGCTGAGGGGGTGGGACATTGGTGGGGGAGAGGGGGTTGGAATGTGTGGAGAGGCAGTGGGTCGACTGGGAGGGGTTGGAATTTCTCTGGGGATGGTGGGTGGGGTTTGGCAGGGGGTGTGGGTGTTCAGCGCAGGATGGGATGGGGTGGGACACAAGGCAGGAGTGGGAAGGATAGGGGGTTAGGGGGGTGTGATAGTCGGGAGGGGGGTGTGGGTCCACCCTGTCCTGGGAGAATTATTACTCTCAATGGAACAATGAGCGTAGCCGTCAGCCCAAGGGGCTGTGACAAATCAGGGTGCAGGGGTAGGGGGCTCAGAATGGTGCTCCGTGGTCAGGCGGTAGGGGCAGGTTGTCTAGAGCCAGGTTCTCTGCCTGAGACATCCTGCCCAGCTTCGGTGGTCACCCTCAGCCAGAGCGTGTGTGTGTGTGATGCACCGTTCAATGTGGGGCAGGGGAGGGGTGACCATGGCAGACAGGGGCAGTTCACCAGGTGGGGGGTGAGTAACAGTACCGAGGGTGGGAGTAGACAGGGTATTGGTCCAGGTATTCTAGTGTAGTATGGGACCCCGACTGTGGACAAGTCACACGTCAGTCATAGGGAAGGGGACAGGGAGTAGGGGGGGGGGGCACAGGTCATTCACAGGCTGGAGGTCACAGGTCACTCCAGGAAGGCGAGGTCCAGACACAACAGCTTGATCAGACTGTGGGAGAGGGAGATCTGAGTGAGGGAGCACAGACCACGGACTGCAACATTCAGCCCTGTGTGTGGGCTGATGACTCGGGACATCCCAGAGTTTACCTCCTCCCCCCCTGCTCCTCACAAGCCCCACCCCCACCCACACTTTATCAACATGGAGAGCAACATACCTGCACAATACACACTGTAATCTCCGGGTGTCGGCTTCAGAAGATACACAAAATAACTATCACAGTTTTTGATTGTGATCTCCTGATGCTTGCGGCAGGTGTTTTCATTGCGGTTGTCTTGAATCCAGGTGAAACAGACTGTCCTGGTCACCTCCCCGTCTCCCACACTGGGATGGAGACCTGCAATGAGGTTTATAAACATTGTAAAATGTACCCGGTCCCTCAGTGCAGCAGGGAATGTGAATCTGGAGCCAGTGTAACACAGCGATCACAACCCAGTCAGTCTCAGTCTCAGTCGCTGCCCTCACCCTCCCCTCCCACACTCCCCACAGCAGCACCTGCTCCACGAGACCCTGTGGGTCACTGGGCTCTCGAATGGACACACAGACCCACCACTGATCTGCCTAGCCTCAGGCTGATTGGCCATTAAACATCGCAAAGTCTTCAACTTTCACACATATTTACAGACACAAACATTGAAATTATACAAATCCTATTAAAATAAAATCAGAATATTAAAACAAAGTCAGGTTTTGCAAAAAGTTAATTTGCTTAACTTAAAGCAGCGGTCTTGTTGCAACTGTGCAGTGTGTTGATGAGGCCACACCCTGGCCACACTCTCATCTCACGACTATCATCAGGAAGAAGGTGCAGGAGCCTGAAAACTGTGACCTCCAGGTTCAAGAACAGCTTCTTCCCAGCAACTATCAGGCTCTTGAACACTGCACAACACTAACCTCAGCAACCACGATCTTCTATCGATTGTGTCTTTGGTTGCACTACAGACTTTGGTATTTGCTCTATTACAGTTACCTGGAGTTGCAGTTATTAATACATTGTATTTTTTATTATTCTATTTTATCTGTAGAGCTGTAGAAATCTGGATCACTCTGACCTTTGCTAAAGTAACAGAGTGCATCAGTTGTACATTCTTGTCCACCTACCATGTAACCAGCCGGGACTCCACGCAGAGCAGCAATGGAATGGAACTGCACTCTCAGGAATCTTCACGTTGTCATAACTGAAACAACAAGCAGAGAGTCAGCCCCCGACTGAGGGAAAGATTAGCGACTGGGGTCTACACCATCGCACCGTCCAATATAGGTCCAGTGCCAGGAAACCCTTTTTTCCGTTTACAAAATCTCTCTTCCCTTCCTGCAGAATGTGGGAGTTTCTTTTCCCTGTATTCCATTCCCTGTCCCACAATGGGGGCTGATACTATCAATCTAACATGCCTTATTCTCTTCCAGTTACTTAATATATAACAGTAAGTTGCCAATCGGCCCATCGCGATCATACTGGCCCTCACAAAAGTTGTCCTTTCAGCCCTCTGCCCCCTCTCCTAAATTCCCTGTAACTCTGCAACTTATCCCCTCTCACCTGCCCATGAATTCCCCATTGATTATTTTGCCACTTGCCTCCATGAGTGGGAGTTCACAGGATCAGTTCATCTACCAGCACATATTTGGGATGCGGGAGCACCAGGGGGAAACCCACCCAGGGAAGACCACGCAAATTCCACACAGAAAGCGCCGGATGCAAGGATCGAACTGGGATCCTTGGAGATGCAAGCATCAGCAATAACTGCGTCACATTCTCCCTCACTGACTAGTGTGCGATCAGTTTACCTGCTAAATCTGTACCACCCTTCCTTCAGATTTCCATCATCCATCCATCGGTCACTGCACCGAGTTCTATGACAACCCGAGCTCCTCCAGGGCTGATCCAGGATGGTGTGGATTACACACAGATCACCGGGCGTGGAGTCTGCTGCTGAGGGACAGGATGATGATCAGCGTTAAAGTAAGACTGAGCTAAGTTCACTCAAACTCTGGTTCCCCAACCCACCCAACAACCCAGGAGCACCAACAACCTATGATTTAGAGCCAGTGATAAAAGCAGCACAGAAACGAGTCCTACAATGACCATATCAAGGATTTGGTTTATGTTTGGTATTGTCACGCAATATTTCATTGCAGTCTTTTGGCCATCTGGACCAATCGCAAATGCCTCCAATAGGTCCATATCCTTCTGTGTCTTGCCTGTTCACATACTTGTGTAAACAAATCATAATTCCCATGATTGGTTCTGATTCTACCACCCTCTCTGGCTGCACATCCACTCTGCGTGGAAGAACCAAGCATTACAAGTCATACCCTCTTGCCAGTATAAAGGTCAACCAAATGAACACACAAGTGATTCCTCCATCTTGTTTTCACTGCTTTACACATATTGAAAAAGGGACCGGGGGAGACCAATGGGCCCATCTGGATGATGCCAGCTCCTGGTGCAGGAACCCCATCATTTCCATTCCTCCCTCATTAGTTCCCTTCAGCCCTGCAACTTATTCTCTTTCACACAAGCTATTCAATTCACTTTTCATAGAGTCATATATCATGGAAAAGGCACTTCAGCCCAACCTGCCCACACTGGCCAGCATGTCCCAGCTACACTGGTCCCACCTGCTCACGTTTGGCCCGTTATTAATGTATATTTAATATAAATTACTTAATATAAATCTTGTACAGGTGTAAGCTGTATTGAAGGGAGCTGATTGGGCAAAGAGAAGCTGGCCATGCTGATTGAGGAATCTAGGACCAGAGTCAATCCTTTCAGGGGTGGGTCGGAAGAGATCTAAATGGAGACGGAGGTATAATATTTGTAACTTTCTCCTGCAAATCAAATTAAAATTGGAGGAATAGTGGAAACGAAGGTGGTTATCTAATAACAAGATCATTATCAACTGGGTCAATGAGCCAAGCAACAGCAGATAGATATTAATGCAGATAAATGCGAGGTGTTGCATTTTAGTAAGACAAGCCAGGCAGGACTTACACAGAGAGACTGAGGGGTACAGGTATATAATTCCAATGAAGTGGTGATACAGGTAGACCAGGAAATAAAGAAGGTGGTGACACAAGACACTGCAGATGCTGGAATATAGAGCAAAAAACAAAGTACTGGACAAACTCAGTGGGCCAGGCAGCACCGTTGAATAAATGGACAGAAGACGATTTGGATGAGGCCCCTACAGACTGATTGGAAAGCTGTAAAACAGGTGAGGGTGGGGGCGGGACAAAGCCTGGCAAGTGAAAGATGGATGCAGGTGAAGGGTGGGAAATTGGCAGATGGAAGAAACACTCAGCAGATTGAGCAAAGAGAAATAGATTAAACGTTTCAAGTTAAGACACTTCATTCAAAAAGTGCAAGTTAAAACCTTTGCATATTGATAAACTTTTTAGAATGTGGAAAGACAGCAGTCAATTTCGAGAGTGCATCGTCCACAAACTGCAACAGGATGTCGAACAATAATGTGTTTAATGACAATAACAGGACAATACCACAAAGGCAGAACTCTTGCAGTTTACTTGGAGCATGGCTGGGGTGTTCAGTAGAGCTCCTCTCCTTGAGCAAAGTTGCCTCGGCACCGATGTGGAAATCAGCCTAATGTCGGTCTGAAGTCTCTGACGCACCAACCAGACACAGGGGATGGGAGTACCGAGGATGCTGGCTGCAATTCCAGAAGGGACAGGAGCAATAATGGTTGTGTGAACAAACTGAAGGGAGAGACATAGGTCTGCTGGGTGGACGAAGCAGGGACTGGGGCAGAAACAAAATGTTCCGTTGGCAAGTATTAATTGATATTTGTTTAATGCAGTAGAGATTCACCAGGATATTTTTAAGGCAGAGATAAATAGATGGATTCTTGATTAGTACGAGTGTCGGGGCTTATGGGGAGAAGGCAGAAAAATGTAGTTCAGAGGGAAAGATAGTTCAGCCATGATTGAATGGCAGAGTAAACTTGATGGGCCGGATGGCTTCATTCTGCTCTATCACTTATGAACTTGAATCAAGGACAAGTCGCACCCTGGCCACTCCCTCTTTTAAATCAAGGACGAGTTGCACCCTTTTCCTCTTCTCCCCTCTCCTATCAGACAAAAGGTATAGAAATGTGAAAACGCACACCTCCAGATTCAGGGGCAGTTTCTTCCCAGCTGTTATCAGGCAAGTGAACCATTCTACCACAACAAGAGAATAGTCCTGAACTACTATCTACCTCATTGGAAACCTTACTGGCTTTATCATCGGACCTTACTGGCTTTATCTTGCACTAAATTTTATTCACGTTATTCCCTCTATCATGTATCAACGCAACTCAGAATGTTACTTGGGCTTGAGCCCTGAGTTATCGGGAGAGGTTGGATAGGTTGGGACTTTTTTCTTTGAAGCATTGGTGGCTGAGAAGTGACCTTATTGAGGTGCACAAGAACATGAGGGACACGGACAACACTCAGTCTTTTTTCCCCAGGGAAGATAATTCTAAACCGAGAGGCCTTACCATTAATTAAAATCTTAAATTGTGGTGAAGCCATATTTGAGGGTCTGAGAGACGGACTCGCTCAAGTTGATCGGAGAAGATTGTTTGCAGGAAAAGGAACGTCAGGAAAGTGGGATGTTTTTTAGTGTGCTGACAAGAGATCAGGACATGCACGTCCCTGTTAGAGTGAAGGGCAAGACAGGCAAACATAAGAAACTTGGTGTTTGAGGGAAATTGAGGCTTTGGTCAAGATTAAGAAGGAGGCATGGGACATGTATAGGCAGCTGGGATCAAGTGCATCCCTGGAGGAGTTTTAAGAACTAAGGAGAAAATTAAAAAAGGATATCAGAAGGGCAAAAAGGGGCCAGGAGATATCTTTTGCAGATAGCATTAAGGACAAACCAAAGAGATTTTATAAATACACAAGACAAAAAAGGGTAACTGGAGAGAGTAGGATCCTCTGGAATCAAAGCGGTCAATACTGTGTGGAGACACAGATGGCTAAGGTCCTCAATGAGTATTTCTTCTCTGTTTTTACAGAGGCGAAAGACAGGAGTACGGCAATCATTGGAAGTAAATTGAGAGCAATTTACCGTCAAATAGATGCTTAAGGTCCTAACGGGTATCAAAGTCCCGGACCGGATCAGATATACCCGAGAACACTGTGGGAAGCCAGAGAGGAAATTGTGGAAGCCCTGGTTGAAATTTATGAGGCATCGTTAAATACAGGAGAGGTGCTTTTAGACTGGACAGTGGCAAACATTTTCACCAACTGGGATACCACTGCAAGGAAGGGGAGAGATGCCGAAGTATTCTCAGAGTACACTGAGGAGGAAATATAGAACATAAAACAGTACAGCACGGAAACAGGCCCTTCAGCCCACAATGTCTGTGTCAAACATAATCCCAAGTTAGGCTAATCTTCTCTGTCTGCACATGACCTATATGCCTCCATTACTTGCCTATCCATATGCATCTAAAAGCTTTTTAAGCACCAGTATAGTATCTGCCTCCACTGCAGTGCGTTCCACATACCCACCAGCCTCTGTGTAAACAAATACTTGCCCTGCATATCATCTTTAAATTTTGCCCGTGTCAACTTAAAACTATGCTCTCCGGACCTTAACATTTCAATTCTGGTCAAAAAGTTATCAACACCCAATTTACAACAGCAGCTTGTAGGCAATACAAAGCAGGGGGAGTCAATCATGGATAACAGAGTGAAGACTTGGAACAAATATGTTCCCATTAAAGAATTGGAGACTCTAATCCAAGAGGCACACAGATCTCGAGGAAAGCATGGGGTTGGCCAAAGCAAAAATAGGGAGATTTAGGATAGATGCCAAGAGCCGAAAAAGTAGATACGGAGAGGAGGTGCAGAGGATGTTAGGTTTACAAGGTCAACCAGGAAGACACATGGGTGAAGAACACTGACATATAAGCAACAAAAGCACTTGAGATGTTGTGGAGAATGAAAAAATTGAAAGAAAATAGAGAGCTGTGTCGCTGACCAGACAACAGCTTGTATTTGGAGGCAATGTCCAGTTCTAAACAAACCTCTTTTTTAGTTTAGTTTAGAGATACCGTGCTGAAATACGCCCTTTGGCTCACCAAGTCCATACCCGACCAGCGATCCCTGCACAGGAACACTATCCTACACATTAGGGACAATTTACAATTATTCCAAGCCAATTAGCCTACAACCCCCGACATGTTTGGCGATCGGGAGGAAACCAAAGCACCTGTAGAAAACCCACGCAGGTCACGGGGAGAACGTACAACCTCCATGCAGACAGCAGCCAGAGTCAGGTTCGAAACGGGTATCTAACGCTGTGAGGCAGATATTCTACCGCTGCACTACCATGCCACCCTTTGCACTGGTCTTTCACAGAAGAGGGCAGTGGTATCAGCTGTGATGTTGAGGTGGTGAAAGTGAAATAATGTGCAAGAATGGAGCTGATAGCGATATCAGTTTTGTAGAATCTTTCATTTAAACAGCCCATCATACATACATAGAGAGATTGGCGGAGAAGTTGCATTAGCTGAATGTGGAAAACTAAGCTGCCTGCTCCTTCATATCAATATTGCTGCCTTTTCAAACTTGCTGTCTCTACTTTTTAAATCCCTGTTCTAATATTCTGTGCCAAATTTTAATTGGTCACGGCCCATTTGCACTGAATAGATACATTGCTATTGCTCCTGTACAGACAATATATAAATCCCAATTCTTCTTGCCGTACACAACACACAATTTACCCATGTTGGAAATTACTCTCAGAGAACCCAGGATCAGTAGCAGAACCCTCATTTCACCAGGTGACATTCTGCAAATGAAAGCACAGAATTAAAATCAGAGAGAAATGAGGTACAAGGGTCTTGTGCAAGCTGTAAAGTGGGACAGCAATTAATAGTGGGTGAAACACATCACTCCTTGACTGGGACCCAAACAGTCTTTCCAGGTGAGACAAAGGTTCACCTGCACCTCCTCCAACCTCATCTATTGCATCCGCTGCTCTAGATGTCACCTTATTTACATCGGCGAAACCAAGCGCAGGCTTGGCGATCTCTTCGCTCAACACCTGCGCTCGGTCCGCATTGACCAAACTGATCTTCCGGTGGCCGAGCACTTCAACTCCCCCTCCCATTCCCAGTCTGACCTTTCTGTCATGGGCCTCCTCCAGTCCCATAGTGAGGCCCACCGGAAATTGGAGGAACAGCACCTCATATTTCGCCTGGGCAGCATGCAGCCCAGTGGTATGAACATCGACTTCTCCAACTTTAGATAGTTCCTCTGTCCCTCTCTTCCCCTCCTCCTTCCCAGATCTCCCTCTATCTTCCTGTCTCCACCTATATCCTTCCTTTGTCCCGCCCCCCTGACATCAGTCTGAAGAAGTGTCTCGACACGAAACGCCACCCATTCCTTCTCTCCCGAGATGTTGCCTAACCTGCTGAGTTACTCCAGCATTTTGTGAATAAACTCCTTGACTGGGAGATCTACAGACAGATGTCAGATCTCCCTCTCAGCGTTGTACAGGAAAATTAATTACAATCAATTAACATGAGGTAAAATTCTGAGATTGATCAAGTGGTAATGTCTTCTTACCTGATTCTGCAGAGGTGCTGCTGCCTGGGATGGAGGGAGATGAGACCACCTGCAACCTCCTCAGTCCTGGGGACTCTACCGTGAGTGTTGACAGACTCAGCGACAGCTCGCTGACTACCTTCCACATCCACTTCATGAGTGAATAACTGCAGGGCTGGATAACAGTGCAGCCGATGTGGGTTTGGGGAAAACATGCAATGCAGACAAACCAACACCTATTCTGTGTCTGTGGAATGAAGAGTCCATTGTTTCCCGTCGACTTCCTCTAACAACCGCAGATCAGTGAAGGGTCAGCACTGAGCAGGGGGCTGCAATTGTAACAGACAAATGTATTAGAGAGGAAATGCACTGTAGGTCCTGTATAAATCCTGCCTAATGACCAGCTGACCATTATTACACAGAGGGTCATACTGGAACAGAAATGGAGATGTGTTAACAGAGGGAGTAGTTGTAGTATAAACACTGCTAGTGGACTGAGTATTGGAAATGTAATGGACAGTGCGAGCTAGAGAAGGTGCAGCCACAGAATAAATCCCAGCCATGTTAGTACTGGGTCAGTATGTGACACTGAGCTGTGTATATGGGAACTGGAACAGAGAGGAAATTGGAGAGATTTTTATCAGATTTATTCTCCACTCCAGCATCATCACACGTGGCAGCGTTGACCTGTGTAGTGGATCTACAGTGAACAGAGAGGGCTGCAAAAGGAAACTGACAGGATCATTCCTGTTGTACTAAAACATGTCGCATCAGATATTGGTGTCTGTGCTCCGGTCCCAGAACAGACAGTAAACAGGACACTGGCAGCTGAAGCACAACTACGGCATGCAAACAGACTCTTTGGCCCAACTCCCATTTGCCTCTGCCTGGCCATAATTATCCCTCTAATCCTTTCCGATCCATGAACCTGTCCAAAAGGCTTTTAAATGTCATAATTGTTCCTGCCTTTACCACTTCTGGCAATTCATTCCATACATCCATCACCCTCTGTGTGAATAAAACTGTCTCTCACGTCCTATTTAAATCTTTCCCTGCTCACATTAGGACATTGAATAGCACATCACAGAAACATCGCTATGGCCCACAATCTCTATGCCGAATGCAGCACGATAAAATTAATCATATCTCCTTGCAAAAGATGTTATAGAGGTATATAAAAACATGAGGGCAGTAAGTAGGGTAAACTTGCGTGGTCTTTTCCCAAGTGTTGGGGAATCAAGAACCAGTGGACATAGGTTTAACGTAAGAGGGGAAAAAATTAACAGGAACCTGGGAGCAATTTTTTCACTAAGAGGATGGTGGGTAAATGGAACATGCTGCCCGTGGATGTAGTTGATGCAGGACTATAACGGTATTAAAAAGATACTTGGACAGGTACATGGAAAGGTTTAGAAAAAAATGGGCCAATGGAACTACCTAAACTAGGGGATCTGAGCCGACATTAATGAATTGGGCCGAAGGGTTTTTTCCCTGCTGCATGACGACATATGATCAATATCCCTCCATTCCCTGCAGGTCCACGAGCCTATCTGTAAACCTCTCCGATGCCACTATTGTATCTGCTTCCTCACCACCCATGGCAGGATGTTCCAGGCACCCATCACCCTGTGTAAAAAAACTAAACTACACATCTACGTTAAACTTTGTCTCTCTCACCTTAAATCTATTCCCTCAAGTGTTTGACAATTTCGCTTTGGGAAAGAAGGTCTAACTGACTAGTCTCTCTATACCTCTCGTAACTTTATATACTTCCATCAGCTATCCTCTCTTTGTAGGTAATAGCCCATAATCCAGCCAGACATTAAACCCATGGCCTCCAGCTTCAGTCAGCCTATAGAGGCCTCCAACCTCTGCCTTGGTAAAATGAATGCAAGCATCAATCTTATCTATGCCCCTCGTAATTTAATAAACCTCGGCAAGGTCACCCCACAGCCTCCTTCACTCCAAAAAAGAAACAGCCCCCGACGCATCCAGGCTCTCCTCACATCTTGAGCACTCCTGTCCCGGCAACATCCTTCTGCAGCCTCTCTATCTCAATCACATTCTTCCAATAGCATGGTGATCAGAAATGCACATGCTACTCATGTAGACTCACTAATGTTCTATCCAGATGTAACGTGATGTCCTAACCCTTCACTCAATGTCCTGTCCAATGAAGGCAACAATGCCATATGCCTTCTTCACACTGTAAATGACAGGACCCAGGAGAGTAACACTGTAAATGACAGGGCCCAGGAGTGTAACACTGTAAATGACAGGGCCCAGGAGTTTAACACTGTAAATGACAGGGCCCAGGAGTGTAACACTGTATGGAGGATGGTGACGGCAGAGGCTATCAGAAGTATCTAGATGAGCACTTGAATCACCAAGGCCTAGAAGGTGACAGATCATATGTTGATATCTGGGAATGATATAAATTGATACTTAATGATCAGTATGGACAAGGTGAACTGAATGCCCTGTATCCGTGCTGTATGACACTTTGACTCTATCAGTTGAAGCCTGGGGCAGATCAGTTATGATTGCATTGACACAGGGCAGGCAATCTACATTTGTCCCTGTTTTGCTGTGTTCCTGTGAGAAGACACTGAGTGATCTTGGCAGGAAAAAAAAAAGAAAATTAAGGAGAGGAAGTATAACATAGCAAAGAAGAGTGGGAAGACAGAGGATTGGGACTCTTTTAAAGAGCAACAAAAGTTAACTAAAAAGGTAATACGGGGAGAAAAGATGAGGTACGAGGGTAAACTAGCCAATAATATAAAGGAGGATAGCAAAAGTTTTTTTAGGTATGTGAAGAGGAAAAAAATAGTCAAGGCAAATGTGGGTCCCTTGAAGACAGAAGCAGGGAATTTATTATGGGGAACAAAGAAATGGCAGATGAGTTAAACCGTTACTTTGGATCTGTCCTCACTGAGGAAGATACACACAATCTCCCAAATGTTCTAGGGGCCGGAGAACCTAGGGTGATGGAGGAACTGAAAGAAATCCACATTAGGCAGGAAATGGTTTTGGGTAGACTGATGGGACTGAAGGCTGATAAATCCCCAGGGCCTGATGGTCTGCATCCCAGGGTACTTAAGGAGGTGGCTCTAGAAATAGTGGAAGCATTGGAGATCATTTTTCAATGTTCTATAGATTCAGGATCAGTTCCTGTGGATTGGAGGATAGCAAATGTTATCCCACTTTTTAAGAAAGGAGGGAGAGAGAAAACGGGTAATTATAGACCAGTTAGTCTGACATCAGTGGTGGGGAAGATGCTGGAGTCAATTATAAAAGACGAAATTGCTGAGCATTTGGATAGCGGTAACAGCATCATTCCGAGTCAGCATGGATTTACGAAGGGGAAATCATGCTTGACAAATCTACTGGAATTTTTTGAGGATGTAACTAGGAAAATTGACAGGGGAGAGTCAGTGGATGTGGTGTACCTCGACTTTCAGAAAGCCTTCGACAAGGTCCCACATAGGAGATTAGTGGGCAAAATTAGAGCACATGGTATTGGGGGTAGGGTACTGACATGGATAGAAAATTGGTTGACAGACAGAAAGCAAAGAGTGGGGATAAATGGGTCCCTTTCGGAATGGCAGGCAGTGACCAGTGGGGTACCGCAAGGTTCGGTGCTGGGACCCCAGCTATTTACGATATACATTAATGACTTAGATGAAGGGATTAAAAGTACCATTAGCAAATTTGCAGATGATACTAAGCTGGGGGGTAGTGTGAATTGTGAGGAAGATGCAATAAGGCTGCAGGGTGACTTGGACAGGTTGTGTGAGTGGGCGGATACATAGCAGATGCAGTTTAATGTAGATAAGTGTGAGGTTATTCACTTTGGAAGTAAGAATAGAAAGGCAGATTATTATCTGAATGGTGTCAAGTTAGGAAGAGGGGATGTTCAACGAGATCTGGGTGTCCTAGTGCATCAGTCACTGAAAGGAAGCATGCAGGTACAGCAGGCAGTGAAGAAAGCCAATGGAATGTTGGCCTTCATAACAAGAGGAGTTGAGTATAGGAGCAAAGAGATCCTTGTACAGTTGTACCGGGCCCTGGTGAGATCGCACCTGGAGTACTGTGTGCAGTTTTGGTCTCCAAATTTGAGGAAGGATATTCTTGCTATTGAGGGCGTGCAGCGTAGGTTCACTAGGTTAATTCCCGGAATGGCGGGACTGTCGTATGTTGAAAGGCTGGAGCGATTGGGCTTGTATACACTGGAATTTAGAAGGATGAGGGGGGATCTTATTGAAACATATAAGATAATTAGGGGATTGGACACATTAGAGGCAGGAAACATGTTCCCAATGTTGGGGGAGTCCAGAACAAGAGGCCACAGTTTAAGAATAAGGGGTAGGCCATTTAGAACGGAGATGAGGAAGAACTTTTTCAGTCAGAGAGTGGTGAAGGTGTGGAATTCTCTGCCTCAGAAGGCAGTGGAGGCCAGTTCGTTGGATGCTTTCAAGAGAGAGCTGGATAGAGCTCTTAAGGATAGCGGAGTGAGGGGGTATGGGGAGAAGGCAGGAACGGGGTACTGATTGAGAGTGATCAGCCATGATCGCATTGAATGGCGGTGCTGGCTCGAAGGGCTGAATGGCCTACTCCTGCACCTATTGTCTATTGTCATTGATGGAGAATTCTAATTCAATGATAAATAATGCAGTGGTGGAACAGCAGAAAAGGACACAGGAAATTCACTCCTTGGTCGAGCAGGCCAGAACTTTATAACTCGGGAGTGCAGGAAGATGAGGGGTGATATTATAGAGCCGTATCATTTCATGAGAGGAATACATAGTATAAATGCACAGTCTTTTCCCCAGAGTAGGGGAATCAAAACCAGAGGCCATGGATTGAAGGTGAGGGGGAAAAGATTGAATAGGAAGGAACCTGAGGGGCAACTTTTTTTTTTAATGCAAAGGGTGGTAGGTATATGGGACGAGCTGCCAGTGGAGGTAATTGAGACAGCTACTTTCACAACAAGTACATGGATAGGATAGGTCGGCGTGGACAAGTTGGGCCAAAAGGCTTGTTTCCACACTGTATGACTCTATGACTCTCCCAGTCCGAGCTCCCTCTCTCACCTCAGCCTTGCTTCCATCCATTGCTGAATGTTCCTGTGACTTTTCCCCGGCCGTTTTCTCTGCCTCAGACATGGAGAGTCCATTGTTCTCAGTCAGTGAGCTTCCTAAAACATACACAATACTAAGAAGCATCATTGGACAGAGGGCTCTGACTATTGGATCTTTAATGGATAGAGGATGTTGAAGAATATCTACTGGACACATCCATACAACACCACGGGCAATGCAATGGATCTTCTATAATTTAAATGGACAATTATAATCGAACTGCCCACCAAAGAAGTGTCCAATCCAACCAACACCAATTCCATGCTTTAAAATGACACCAGCTCCTCCCACGCTTCTTCATCTAATCCCAGTACACTGAGCATCCATTGCAGTCCCATTTAGTTACCCAACCTGCCTTTGAATACTTGCACACACAAGAACCGCGCCAGTGGATATGCAATGTACATAGAGCATTGGATAGAAAACTTCCACAGGATAATCACTGTGCCAGACATTGGTCACTGGGCTCGGGATCAGGTATGGGCTAACGGCACACAGGGCCTGGGCAGCTGAAGACAAAGATATTAATTGTGAAGCTGTCAAATTTGTGGATAACAGGTCAGAATTCGAGTGGCTGAGAGAGTAATGGTGGGGCATATGTGATAGGAAGGGACAAGGCCATGGAAGGCATTTAAAACCAGGTTATGAATTTTATGACCAGGATCAGCAGTAACAGGTGAATGAGATTGGTGCAAATTGGGAAATAGGGAAAATTCTGCCTTTGCTTTCAAACTGTAATAAACATTTCTCTCCCCTTTCACTGCCCCCTAACACTGTCTGCAACTCAAACACCTCCTTCTTATGCCCATCCATTCATTAGTTTGTCTCTCTCACTCTGTGCCTCTCCAGCTGTTGTCTCTTTCATGTCTTCTCCCCTCACTGCCCATTGGACAATCCCTCTCTCGTTCCACATTTCCAACTTTTGCTCAGTTTGCCACTGTGAAATTTGGCCAGTTATCTGGGATCCTGAAGTGCAAGATGCCTTATTCTCATTGAACTGCCATTATAAATATGATAACAGAACAGGGGAGAATTGAACAATGGAGCATTTCCATTGGAACTGCAATGTCCAGATATGTCAGTGTGAATTATGAAGATACTGCATGGAAACAGGCCAATCAGTCCAATAATTCAGAGATAGACACAAAAAGCTGGAGTAACTCAGCGGGACAGGCAAGCATCTCTGCAGAGAAGGAGTGGGTGATGTTTTGGTTCTCGACCCATCAAAAGAAGGTTCTCGACCCAAAACGTCACCCATTCCTTCTCCCCAGAGATGCTGCCTGTCCCACTGAGTTACTCCAGCTGTTTGTATGTATCTTCAGTTTAAACGAGCATCTAGAGTTCCTTACTGCACTAGTCCAATATTTCAAACTGCCTTGAAAACTCTTTGCCTCCCTCTCCCCCCTTTCCATTAACTCTCCTTTTGTCCTTTTTTCATCTGTCGCGTAGACAATAGAAAATAGACAATAGGTGCAGGAGTAGGCCATTTGGCCCTTTGAGCCAGCACCACCATTCAATATTATCATGGCTGATCATTCTCAATCAGTACCCCGTTCCTGCCTTCTCCCCATACCCCCTGATTCCACTATCCTTAAGAGCTCTATCTAGCTCTCTCTTGAAAGCATCCAGAAAATTGGCCTCCACTGCTTTCTGAGGCTGAGAATTCCACAGATTTACAACTCTCTGACTGAAAAAGTTTTTCCTCATCTCCGTTCTAAATAGCCTACCCTTTTTTCTTAAACTGTGGCCCCTAGTTCTGGACTCCCCCAACATTGGGAACATGTTTCCTGCCTTCAACGTGTCCAATCCCTTAATAATCTTATATGTTTCAATTAAATCCCCTCATCCTTCTAAATTCCAGTGTGTACAAGCCTAATTTGCATCTGTCGCCTTTCACAAAATGTTACCTGTGCCCGATATGAAAAGTACTTTGTTTTCCGTCTAGATGTTTCTTTTTACAAACAGGATTGTGGGAATGGTGGCAAATTAATCTGCAGTGCTTCCATTGGAAATGTTATGATGGCAGATTTGAATTTGGTACACAGAAACAAGTATTTAAGCCCTTCCACTCAAACTCCTATGAAAACTGCCTCTATCGTCCATTCCCTCCTCCTATCCTCAGCCACTCTCCTTTTCCATAAATTCTCGTTTCCTTGTCGCTCAATTTGCATCTGAGCCCTTTCATCAATGGTTACCTGATTCCTTTGTGTGAAAAGTCCCTTCTTCTCAGTCTATGTATTTCCTGGTAAAAACACGGATGATAGAGCAGGGAAGTTAACCCATTAGTAATGTAGTGGTTGCAAAAACAAGGGTGTTTTGTATGGAAGTTACTGCAGAGGAACAGGCCATTCAGCCCAACAACATTGACTTGTTTTATACTGCACACCAACATCCTGCAATGTGGAAGCACTGTGCACTCAGCTGTGTCGTGGGACTGCAGTGAACAGAGGGGACTGGACAAGGAACATCCACACAATCATTCCTCATTCACGAAAAATTACATCAGTTTATCTAAAGATCTGAATTGGAGGCAGCCATATATCTTGGACCATTAAAAATTATGGAGAGTACTGCAACGAGGGAGACAGATGGGACCACTAAACGGTTTGAAAATCAGCATGAGAACATCGTGACTGAGCTCAACACAGAGGAAATAGTGGAACAAGACTTAGCACATACTGGAAAACAGGGATCATCATTTATTCACTCAAGCTTCCAAGGATACTTATTCTCAGTCTGTACAACCACTCGTCACTCTCTCCTGTTCCCTCATATTCCAGTCCTCATTTCACCAATTGTCCCCTTGATTCTTTATGTCGAATTTTGATCAGTTTGCCAATGTTACCTGCGCTCCTGATATTGAAAGTTGTTTGTTCGCACTTTCTTCAGTCTGACAAACCCAAAATGGCTTTCCATTCCTTCAGCAAACTCTGCCTGAGCCGTTGTATTACTCCAGCATTTTGCTCAAGATTCCAGTAATTGTCGTTCCCAAATCTTGCTCTCATTTTGCCAGGATGGTAGAAGAGGGCAGAATTGACCAAGACACGTGTTTCCGTTTGACCTGCAATGGCCACAGAAGGGAAGATTAATTATTTATGTCTCTGCACAGAAACACGCCGTTCTGCCCAGCAGCTCCATGACATGTTTTACATTCTACATCAACCTCCTGTAACGTGGCAGCTCTGGACACTCAGCTGTGTGGTGGAACTACAGTAACAGAGAGGACTGGAAAAGGAACATCCACAAAATCATTTGTTTTGCACATTGGTGTCAGTGCTCGAGAATTATGATGAGCAGACACCACATGGGGCCTTGGCAGCTGCAAAACAGCCAAAACTAGAAAATGTTGTTGGGACTTTTGAGTTTAAAGGGAGAGAATGGATAAGCTGTCTATTTTCCCTGGAGCAAGGACAAAACCTGAGCAGTGTCTTTATGGAGGTTTATAAAATTGTGAGGAATGTTAGTAAGCTGGATAGTCACAATCTCTTTCTCCGGATAAAAGTCATAGGTTTAAGGAGTGTCACATTTTTCAGAGCGTGATGAGTATATGGAATGAGCAGCCAGAGGAAGTGGTTGAGGCATGTACAATTATCATGTATTAAAGAAATTTGAAGAGATACTTGGACAATAAAGATGTGGAGAGACACACAACAAACTGCATATTCTGCAATTCTGACCAAAATTCCAAGTGCTGGAAGAGCTCAGCAGGTCAAGCAGCATTGTGGAGGGAATGGACAGGCGATGTTTCATGTCAGGGCCCCTCTTCAGACTCAGACCACCATCTGTGCATTCCCTCTACAGATGCTATCTGTCCGGTTGTGTTGCTCCAACACTTCGAGGAACACTTGCTCAGGGGTATAGGTAAACCACTGACGTGTTGGGCCAAGGTGCATGCTTCCATGCTGTTCAACTCTCTGCCAGCTATGAAAACATTAAATGTGCAGATGAGTAGCTAAGATATATCAGATGCTGCACGGAATGGATTGCAGAGATAAGGAGGAGTAAGACCAGAGAGGGAACTGAAAATCAAGTTACCACAGAATGTCTCTGTCTGTCTTCCCAGAAAGCCTCTTGCTTAATCTCGTACTTTTCTGTTGTTAATATTGCCCAATGTGCAACGACTGGTGTTTTTTTTGTCAGAAGTGAAGAATCCTCTATTCTTGCTTTGCAACTGGCATCTCACAAACATTATATCAGGAATGGGTAAGAATGATTGAAGGAGTGAGTTCATTGGATCGTCAATTGAACCGAAAGCTGGAAAGAATTCTTTAGAATTTACCACACAGGAATGTCCAGTTCAGGCCAAAATCACAGCCGTGCCATGTGCCCATCCCTGCTTCCTGCAATCACGCAATTTTGTTCCTGTCAAAATTAACATAATCGTTCCTAACATTACATACTTTCCAACACTCTCATAGCTCAGTGTCCAACATTAATAGTGTGCGTTCCTAGGGAGGGATGTATCTTTTCTCTGGATGTTTATTATCCAATCCATTCTATATATTATATTCCAGTACACAGAGGGCCAACATTAGTTCACTGCTGTTGTGGGAGGAAATTATCCTGCAGATGCGGACTGAAGGCTGATAAATCCCCAGGGCCTGATGGTCTGCATCCCAGAGTACTTAAGGAGGTGGCTCTAGAAATAGTGGAAGCATTGGAGATCATTTTTCAATGTTCTATAGATTCAGGATCAGTTCCTGTGGATTGGAGAATAGCAAATGTTATCCCACTTTTTAAGAAAGGAGGGAGAGAGAAAACGGGTAATTATAGACCAGTTAGTCTGACATCAGTGGTGGGGAAAATGCTGGAGTCAATTATAAAAGACGAAATTGCTGAGCATTTGGATAGCAGTAACGGGATCGTTCCGAGTCAGCATGGATTTACGAAGGGGAAATCATGCTTGACAAATCTACTGGAATTTTTTGAGGATGTAACTAGGAAAATTGACAAGGGAGAGTCAGTGGATGTGGTGTACCTCGACTTTCAGAAAGCCTTCGACAAGGTCCCACATAGGAGATTAGTGGGCAAAATTAGGGCACATGGTATTGGGGGTAGGGTACTGACATGGATAGAAAATTGGTTAACAGACAGAAAGCAAAGAGTGGGGATAAATGGGTCCCTTTCGGAATGGCAGGCAGTGACCAGTGGGGTACCGCAAGGTTCGGTGCTGGGACCCCAGCTATTTACGATATACATTAATGACTTAGACGAAGGGATTAAAAGTACCATTAGCAAATTTGCAGATGATACTAAGTTGGGGGGTAGTGTGAATTGTGAGGAAGATGCAATAAGGCTGCAGGGTGACCTGGACAGGTTGTGTGAGTGGGCGGATACATGGCAGATGCAGTTTAATGTAGATAAGTGTGAGGTTATTCACTTTGGAAGTAAGAATAGAAAGGCAGATTATTATCTGAATGGTGTCAAGTTAGGAGGAGGGGGAGTTCAACGAGATCTGGGTGTCCTAGTGCACCAGTCAATGAAAGGAAGCATGCAGGTTCAGCAGGCAGTGAAGAAAGCCAATGGAATGTTGGCCTTCGTAACAAGAGGAGTTGAGTATAGGAGCAAAGAGGTCCTTCTACAGTTGTACCGGGCCCTGGTGAGACCGCACCTGGAGTACTGTGTGCAGTTTTGGTCTCCAAATTTGAGGAAGGATATTCTTGCTATGGAGGGCGTGCAGCGTAGGTTCACTAGATTAATTCCCGGAATGGCGGGACTGTCGTATGTTGAAAGGCTGGAGCGATTGGGCTTGTATACACTGGAATTTAGAAGGATGAGGGGGGATCTTATTGAAACATATAAGATAATTAGGGGATTGGACACATTAGAGGCAGATAACATGTTCCCAATGTTGGGGGAGTCCAGAACAAGGGGCCACAGTTTGAGAATAAGGGGTAGGCCATTTAGAACGGAGATGAGGAAGAACTTTTTCAGTCAGAGGGTGGTGAAGGTGTGGAATTCTCTGCCTCAGAAGGCAGTGGAGGCCAGTTCGTTGGATGCTTTCAAGAGAGAGCTGGATAGAGCTCTTAAGGATAGCGGAGTGAGGGGGTATGGGGAGAAGGCAGGAACGGGGTACTGATTGATAGTGATCAGCCATGATCGCATTGAATGGCGGTGCTGGCTCGAAGGGCTGAATGGCCTACTCCTGCACCTATTGTCTATTGTCTATTGTCTATTGTCTATTGCCTCTCTCACACTCATGTCCTCTGATTCACCATCTCTGCTCACCAGCCCCCACCACCCTCTCCTCCCTTACCCAACTGTGCTCCTCCCAAAACAAGGCATCTTAGACAGACACGGGTCAAGAGAATGGGTTTAAACCGGCGAACGGAACTTAATGAAAAACAATGCAAGGTTAAGCACTTGTGTGAAGTATGAAAAGGCAGTAGAAATTAAAAGTGGGTGGAGTGCAGACAGATCGAGGTGTTCTTGTGCATGAGACACCTGACAGTCGACATGAAGGTGCAACAAACATCAGGAAGGTAAGTAGCACATTGGGATTTATTGCAAGCGGGGTTGGAGATGAAAATACAGTTGAAGTTTAGCCATACCTGAAATACTATGTGCGATGTTGGTCTCGTTATTTAAGAGTATATTTGCATTGAAAATAGCCCAAAAGAGATTAACTCACCAAATTTCAGGGATAAAGCTTATATACAACCTCAAATGTCTAAAAGTGTTGGTTTGTGTTGTTTGGAGTTGACAAGGATGCGGGATGAGGGGTGAGCCACACACGGTCCCACAGCGGCGGAACAGTGTCGTTGTTGGGACAGAGTCAGAGATAAACAGCATGGAAACAGGACCTTTGAGTGCACACCAACCAGCCTTTAAAAAAATCCTACCCTCAGATAACATGTTCCCAATGTTGGGGGAGTCCAGAACAAGGGGCCACAGTTTGAGAATAAGGGGTAGGCCATTTAGAACGGAGATGAGGAAGAACTTTTTCAGTCAGAGGGTGGTGAAGGTGTGGAATTCTCTGCCTCAGAAGGCAGTGGAGGCCAGTTCGTTGGATGCTTTCAAGAGAGAGCTGGATAGAGCTCTTAAGGATAGCGGAGTGAGGGGGTATGGGGAGAAGGCAGGAACGGGGTACTGATTGAGAGTGATCAGCCATGATCGCATTGAATGGCGGTGCTGGCTCGAAGGGCTGAATGGCCTACTCCTGCACCTATTGTCTATTGTCTATTGTCTATAGAACAGTGGGTCTGACATCAGTGGTGCAGAGGTTATTTGAGAGAAGTTGGAGGGACTGGATCTACCAGCATTTGGACAGGCATGGACATTCTCAAGGGGAGGGTGATTGCTGTGCATGTTGGCACCAATAACATTAGGAAAATGGAAAAGGTCCCGCAAAATTAATATACGTAGTTAGGCAAATGGTTCAAAAGCAGGACCTCCAGTACCACATGTAATGAGAGCAAGTACAAGAAATTTGGACAGATAAATGTGTGGCTGAGGAGTTGTTGCAGAGGGTAGGGATTTAGATTTTTGAACCATTGGAATCTCTTCTGAGGCAGAGGTGATCCATACAAGAAGGACGGGTTACACTTGAACTGAAGACCAACCAATATCCTGGCAGGAAAGTTTGCTGCTGGTAGTCGGGTGGGTTCAAATTAAAATTGCTGGGTGGAGGGGGGGGTTCATTGCAGAACTGAGAGAACTGAGGCAGGTGAGCGGCTGGAACTAGGTACGGAAGGTGATAAAGAAAGCTCACTTGGCGGGATAGCACAGCAGGAAGCAACGTTGGACTGTTGTGAATTTGTGGAATCACCCAGAGAGCAGAGAATTTGTGGAATCACCCAGAGAGCAGAGAATTTGTGAATTTGTGGAATTCTCTGCCACAGAAGGCAGTGGAGGCAAATTCACTGGAAGAATTTAAAAGAGAGTTAGATAGAGCTTTTTTTAGATTTAGATTTATTAGAGATACAGGGCAGAAACAGGCCCTTCGGCCCACCAGGTCCGCGCCGCCCAGCGATCCCCGCGCACGAACACTATCCTACACCCACTAGGGACAATTTTTACATTTGCCCAGCCAATTAACCTACATACCTGTACGTCTTTGGAGTGTGGGAGGAAACCGAAGATCTCAGAGAAAATCCACGCAGGTCACGGGATGAACGTACAAACTCCATACAGACGGTGCCCGTAGTCAGGATCGAACCTGGGTCTCCGGCGCTGCATTCGCTGTAAGGCAGCAACTCTACTGCTGCGCCACTGTGCTCTTGGGGCTAGTGGAATCAAAGGCTATGGGGAGAAGGCAGGCATGGGTTAGAGTCATAGAGTGATACATTGTGGAAACAGGCTCTTCGGCCCAACTCTCCCACACCGACCAACAATGTCCCAGCTACCCTAGTCCCACTTGCCTGCACATTTGTTCATAACCCTCAATACCTGTCCTATCCACATACCTGTTCAACTGTTTCTTAAACGATGGGATAGGCCCTGCCTCAACTACCTCCTCCGGCAGCTTGTTCCACACACCCACCACCCTCTGCGTGAAAAAATAACTCCTCAGATTCCTATTAAATCTTTTCCCCTTCACCTTGAAATTATGTCCTCTGGTCCTCGATTCCCCTACTCTGGATAAAAGACTCTGTGCATCGACCTGATCTATTCCTCTCATGATTTTGTGTACCTCTATAAGATCTCCCCTCATCCTCCTACGCTCCATGGAACAAAGATCCAGCCTACTCAACCTCTCCCTTTAGCTCACACCCACTAGTCCTGGCAACATCCTCTGAACCCTTTCAAGCTGATAATATATTTCCTATAACATGGTGCCCAGAACTGAACACAATATTCTAAATGTGGTCTGACCAAGGTCTTCTTCAACTGCAACATGACATCCCAACTTCTATCACAAAATGCTGGAGTAACTCAGCAGGTCAGGCAGCATCTCAGGAGAGAAGGAATGGGTGACGTTTCGGGCCGAGACCCTTCTTCAGACTGATGTCAGGGGGGGCGGGACAAAGGAAGGATATAGGTGGAGATAGGAAGATAGAGGGAGAACTGGGAAGGGGGAGGGTAAGAGAGGGACAGAGGAACTATCATAAGTTGGAGAAGTCGATGTTCATACCACTGGGCTGCAAGCTGCCCAGGCGAAATACGAGGTGCTGTTCCTCCAATTTTCGGTGGGCCTCACTATGGCACTGGAGGAGGCCCATGACAGAAAGGTCAGACTGGGAATGGGAGGGGGAGTTGAAGTGCTCGGCCACCGGGAGATCAGTTTGGCCAACGCGGACCGAGCGCAGGTGTTGAGCGAAGCGATCGCCGAGCCTGCGCTTGGTTTCGCCGATGTAAATAAGTTGACATCTAGAGCAGCAGATGCAATAGATGAGGTTGGAGGAGGTGCAGGTGAACCTCTGTCTCACCTGGAAAGACTGTTTGGGTCCTTGGATGGAGTTGAGGGGGGAGGTAAAGGGACAGGTGTTGCATCTCGTGCGGTTGCAGGGGAAAGTGCCCGGGAATGGGGTGGTTTGGTTAGGAAGGGACGAGTGGACCAGGGAGTTACGGAGGGAACGGTCTCTGCGGAACGCAGAGAGGGGAGGGGATGGGAAGATACGGCCAGTGGTGGGGTCCCGTTGTAGGTGACGGAAATGTTGGCGGATGATTTGTTGGATCCGCTGGCTGGTGGGGTGGAAGGTGAGAACGAGGGGGATTCTGTCCTTGTTGCGAGTGGGGGGAGGGGGAGCAAGGGCGGAGCTGCGGGATGTAGAAGAGAGCCTAGTGAGAGCCTCATCTATAATGGAGGAGGGGAAGCCCCGTTTCCTGAAGAATGAGGACATCTCTGACGCCCTAGTGTGAAACACCTCATCCCGGGCTCAGATGCGGCGTAGACGGAGGAATTGGGAGTAGGGGATAGACTTTTTGCAGGGGACCGGGTGGGAAGAAGTGTAGTCCAGATAGCTGTGCGAGTCAATGGGTTTATAGTAAATGTCCGTCACTAGTCTATCTCCTGTGATGGAGATGGTGAGGTCCAGAAACGGGAGGGAGATGTCGGAGATAGTCCAGGTATATTTAAGGGCAGGATGGAAATTGGAAGTGAAGTGTATGAAGTCAGTGAGTTCTGCATGGGTACAAGAGGTAGCACCAATGCAGTCGTCGATGTAGCGGATGTAGAGTTCGGGGATGTGGCCGGTGTACGCCCGGAACAGGGATTGTTCGACGTACCCGACAAAGAAGCAGCATAGCTAGGGCCCATGCGAGTGCCCATAGCTACGCCTCTGGTCTGGAGTAAGTGGGAGGAGTCAAAGGAGAAGTTGTTAAGGGTAAGAACCAGCTCTGCTAGGCGGAGGAGAGTGTTGGTAGATGGGGATTGGCTGGTTCTACGGTCGAGGAAGAAACGGAGGGCTTCGAGACCATCCTTGTGGGGGATGGAAGTGTAGAGTGACTGGACATCCATGGCAAAGATGAGGGAGTGGGGGCCTGGGAACCGGAAGTTATCGAGGAGATGGAGAGTGTGTGAGGTGTCTTGGACGTAGGTGGGGAGGGATTTAACCAGGGGGGATAGGATGGACTCGAGGTAGATGGAAATAGGTTTGGTGGGACATGAGCAGGCAGAGACAATGGGTCTGCCGGGACAGTTCTGTTTATGGATTTTGGGTAGGAGGTAGAATCGGGCCGTGCGGGGCTGGGGAACTATAAGTTTGGAGGCATTGGAGGGTAGATCGCCGGAAATGGTGAGCTCCGTGATGGTGCTGATGATAAAGGTCTGGTGTTTGTCGGTGGGGTCATGGTCCAGGGATAAGTAGGAAGAGGTGTCTGAGAGTTGTCGTCTGGCCTCGGTAGACTTCTATTCTCAAGACTCTGACTGATGAACGCCAAAGTGCCAAAAGCCTTTTTGACCACTTTATCTACCTGCGATTCGACCTTCAAGGAACAATGCACTTGTACTCCTAGATCCTCTGCGCTACAACATTACCCAGAGGCTTACCATTTACTGTGTAGGTCCTGCTCTTGTTCGACAACCCAAAATGCAACACCTCACACTTCTCTGTATTAAATTCAATCAACCATTCCTCCACCCACGTGGCCAATCGTTCCAGATCCTGCTGCAATCATTCACAACCATCTTCACTATCTGCAAAACCACTAACTTTTGTATCATCAGCAAACTTGCTGATCTTGTCCTGTATGTTCTCATCCAAATTATTGACGTAGATGACAAACAGTAACGGGCCCAGCACCAAACCCTGTGGCACACCAGTAGTCACAGGCCTCCATTCTGAGAAGCAACCTTCCACCATCACCCTCTGCTTCCTGATTACTTCAGGGTTACTGATTGTGGATGATCAGCCATGATCCCAATGAATGGCGGTGCTGGCTGAAAGGGCCGAATGGCCTCCTCCTGCACCTATTTTCTATGTTTCTTTGTTTCTATTGAATTGCATCTATTTAATGTGAGAGGCCTGATGGGCAAGTCTTGGATAGGTACATGCGACTGGGACATTTAAAACATTACAAAAACATCGCTAAGAGAGGTACAGAACTGGCAGTTTAATGATCTCGGGTACAGGTGCGAGAGATACAAGATAGAGGTGGGGGTAAAAGAGGAGGGGATGGTGCTCGATTGATTAGGAAGAATGTCACAGCAGTAATCAGATGACATTTCTGATGGGTCTTGCAGTGAGGTTATAGGGGTGGAGCTGAGTAATAAAAAAACAGATGATTAGCTTGTTGGGAATGTACTATAGGCCCTTAAATAGTCAACGGGAATTATAAGAACAAATGTGCGAGGAGATTTCCGACAGCTGATTAATAGGGTCACCACCATCGGCAATTTTAACTTTCCCAATATAGACTGGGACTGACAGAGTGTCAAGGGCTGCGATGGGATGGAATTTGTCAAATGAATTCAGGAAAGTTTCTTTAGGTAATACAGTGCATTCAGAAAGTATTCAGACCCCTTCAGTTCTTCTACATTGTGCTCTGTTACAGCCTTATTTTAAAATGGATTAAATTCACTTTTGTTATCATCAATCTACACACAATACCCCAGAATAAAAAAGCGAAAATAGGTGTTTTGAAATTTTTGAAAAGTAATTTGAAAAGAAATAACTGAAATATCATATTTACATAAGTATTCAGACCCTTTGCTATGACACTCAAAATTGAGCTTTTGTTCATCCTATTTCTATTGATTATCCTTGAGATGTTTCTACAACTTGACTGGAGTCCACCAGTGGTAAATTAAATTGATTGGACATGACTTGGAAAGACATCCACCCATCTACATAAGGTCCCACAGTTGACAGTGCATGTCAGGGTAAAAACCAAGCCATGAAGACGATGGAATTGTCCATAGACATCCGAGACAGGATTGGGTTGAGACATATCTGGGGAAGGGTATAAAACAATTTCTGCAGAATTGCAGGTCCCGAAGAGCATAGTGTCCTCCATCATTCTTAAATGGAAGAACTTTGGAACCACCAGGGCTCTTCATAGAGCTGGCCGCCTGGCCAAACTAAGCAATCGGGAGAGAAGGGCCTTGGTCAGGGAGTGACCAAGAACCCAATAGTCACTCTAACAGAGCTCCAGAGTTCCTCTGTGAAGATGGGAGAATTTTCCAGAAGGACAACTATATCTGCAGCACTCCACCAATCAGGCCTTTATGGTTGAATGGCCAGACAGAAGCCACTCCTCAGTAAAAGGCACATGATAGCCTGCTTGGAGTTTGCCAAAAGGCACCTAAAACACTCTCAGACCATGAGAAACATGATTCTCTGGTCTGATGAAACCAAGATTGAAATCTTTGGCCTGAATGCCAAGCGGCACCGCTCATCGCCTGACCAATACAATATCTACAGTGAAGCATGGTGGTGGCAGCATCATGCTGTGGGGATGTTTTTCAGTGGCAGGAACTGGGAGACTAGTCAGGATCGAGGGAAAGATGAACGGAGCAAAGTACAGAGAGATCCTTGATGAAAACCTGCTCTAGAGCGTTCTGGACCTCCGATTGGGGCGGGCGTTTATGATTAAAAAATGAATTTAATCCATTTTAAAATAAGGCTGTAACGTAGCAAAATGAAGGGGTCTGAATACTTTCTGAATGCACTGTATGTAGAGGCCACTATTGGAGAGGGCAAAGCTTGATCTTCTCTTTGGAAATTGGGACAGGCAAGTGCCTGAAATGTCAGTGGATGAGCGTTTTAGGGCCAGTGACCAGTTCTATTAGCTTTAAAATAGTTATGGATAAAGAGAGGGTGGGCCCACAGTAAAAATTCTAAATTGGGACTAGTGTAACTTTGATGGTATGAGACAGGTACTTGCTCAAGTTGATGGAGTAGGTTGTTTGCAGGCAAAGGAACATCTGGAAAGTGGGATGCTTTTAAAAGTGTGATGGCATGAGCTCAGAGCATGCATGTTCCAATTCGAGCAAAGGGCAAGGCAGGTGGGAGTAACGAAGCCTGCATGATCAGAGAAATTGAGCCTCTTGTCTGGAAAAAGGAGGCATAGAACTTGCATAGGCAGCTGGGATCAAGTGTAACCCTGGAGAAGTTTTGGGAAAATCAAGAGGGCAAAAAATAGGGAAATAATATTAAGGAAAATCCAGAGAGATTTTATGTACATTAAGATAAAGAGGGTAAATAGAGAGAGAATAGGGTCCTCCAGAAACCAAAATGGTTATCTCCATGTGCTGCAGGAGATGGGCAAGGTCTTCAGTTAGGACAGTCTGTAATATGGTTGAAGAGGTGCTGGATGTCCTACGGTAATTGAAAGTACATAAATCTCCTGCAACTGATCAGACATATCCGAGAATACCGTAGGTAGCTTGAGAAGAATTGCAGGATCCCTGGCTGAGATATATGAATCATCATTAGGCATGGGTGAGGTGCCGCACGAGTGGAGGGTGGCTAATGTTGTGCCCCTATTTAAGAAGGGCTGCAAGGAATAGCCTGGGAACTATAGACCAGGAAGCCTAACATCTGTGGTTGGCAAATTACTGGGGAGGATTCTGAGATAAGATATACATGCATTTGGATTAGGCTTGTAAACATTGGAATTTAGAAGGATGAGTGGAGATCTTATCGAAACGTATAAGATTATTAAGGGGTTGGACACGTTAGAGGCAGGAAACATCTTCCCAATGTTGGGGGAGTCCAGAACAAGGGGCCACAGTTTAAGAATAAGGGGTAGGCCATTTAGAACTGAGATGAGGAAAAACTTTTTCAGTCAGAGAGTTGTGAATCTGTGGAATTCTCTGCCTCAAAGGCAGTGGAAGCCAATTCTCTGAATGCATTCAAGAGAGAGCTGGATAGAGCTCTTAAGGATAGCGGAGTCAGGGGGTATGGGGAGAAGGCAGGAACAGGGTACTGATTGAGAATGATCAGCCATGAACACATTGAATGGCGGTGCTGGCTCGAAGGGCCGAATGGCCTCCTCCTGCACCTATTGTCTATTGTCTATTGACATGGGCTGATTAGAGTTACACAGTGTGGAAACAGGCCTTTCAGTCCAACTTCCCCACGTCGACCCATATGCCCCATGAATATTAATCCTACCTGCCTGGATTTGGCCCATATCCTTCCAAATCTATCCTTCTACCTGTTCAAATGTTTATTAAATGTTATGATAGTACCTGCTTCAACTACCTCCTCTGGCAGGTTGTTCCATATATCCACTACCTTCTGATGTAAAACCTAAAAGAAAAAGTGAGTGGGGAAAGATTTATCAGGAACCTAACTCCTCTGATTCTTGACTGATTTGGAATAGTCAGCATGGTTTTGCATATGGGAGATTCCAAATACAAATCTAATTGAGTAATTTGAAGAAGCAACCAAAAATGTAATTGACATTTTTCTATATAGTTTTCAGCAAGGAATTTGGTCAGGTTGTGCATATTTGGCTGCTCTGGAAGGGAGTGCTGGATAGAGAATTGGCTTCATGGAAGAAAGCTGAAGGTGATGGTGGAAAGTAGTTTTTCAGACTGGAGGCTTGTGACTAGTGGTGCGCCTCAGGGATTGGTGCCGAGTCCATATCTGTTAGTGGTTTACATCAATGATTTGGATGAGAATGCACAAGTCATGAATTGCAAGTTTGCAGATGACACTAAAGTGAATGCTATTGAAGATAGCAACAATGGTGACCAAAATTCACAGCAGGATCTTGATCAGCTATGTAATTGGGCTGAGGAATGGTTAATGGAATTTAATGCAGATAGGAGCAAGGCATCATTGCATTTTGGAAAGTCAAACCAGGGGAGCATCTTCACAGAGAATGGCTGGGCCCTGGGGAGTGTTGTAGGGCAGAGGGATCTTGAAAGTGCAGCCACAGCCACAACTGCTTTCTTGGAACTTGCCTGCGCCTCCATCTTATCTGTCCCTCTCTTCCCCTCCCCCTTCCCAGTTCTCTGTCTTCCTGTCTCCACCTATATCCTTCCTTTGTCCCGCCCTCCTGACATCAGTCTGAAGAATGGTCTAGGCCCGAAACGTCACCCATTCCTTCTCTCCTGAGATGCTGCCTGACCTGCTGAGTTACTCCAGCATTTTGTGAATAAATACCTTTGAAAGTGCAGGTGCTCAGTTCGCTCAAAGTGGCTGCACAGGTAGATAATGTGGTCAAGAGGCCTATAGATACATTGGCCTTCATCAATGAGTATAAAAATTGGGATGTTATGTTAACGGTTGTACAAGTTGTTGGTGAGGCCCAATTTGAAGTATTGTGCTCAGTTTTGGTCACCCTGTTAGAGGAAGGATATTGTTAAGCTGAAAAGAATGCAAAGAAGATCCATGAAGATGTTGCCAGGACATGAGGGCCTGAGCTATAGGGTGACAAAGATAAATTGCAATGCTTCAAGAAGACAGAATGGGATAGGGACGGTTGAGTGCTTAAAATGTTTAAAGTTCTTTTCATGCATTATAATAATTCTGTGCTTCAAAGAAGGTTGAAACTGAGCATGCCTAGCTGACACTCGCTGCAGTTTACTTTAGTCAGAATCTGTTCTCTGTTGTCAAAGGATAAATCGCAATCATAAAGCAATAAAATAAGGTTGAAAGGGGAACAGGATATTTGCTTATCTGTAATGGTGTAGAATTGGGCTGTGTTTATTCTGCTGTGCTTTCGGAAGTGCATGATGTATATTTGTTATAAGACCATTTGGAGGAAGGAAAACCTCTAAAGTGTTTGCCCTGGTAAACCAAACATCAAAAGGAAAATCTGTACATTAGAAGCAGATGATTTTTTTTGTTCGTTGAGCAATCTCTTAAAATTGCTCCCAGTGATCACTGTATTTGGCGCTTTTGAATAAAGTCTTGATTGTATTGCCAGGTCTTTGTGTTGTGTTTTAAAGTTTTCTTTAACAAGGGGGAGCTGGGCAGGCTAGGGCTTTATTACTTTGAGCTCAGGAGGCTAAGAGGTGATCATATGAAGGTGAATACATTATCGTCTATCTAGTCTGAGCATTTGACAGCACTGGGCCCCCACTCGCCGAAGTTTAGAAAGTTGAGGGGGGACCTCATTGAAAATTACAGAATAATGAAAGGCATAGATAGAGTGGATGTGGAAAGCATGTTTCCACTGGTGGGAGAGTTTTGGACCAGAGGTTATAGCCACAGAATGAAAGGGCACTCTTTTAGAAACGAGGTAAGGAGGTAGAGATCAGTCATGATTGAATGGGGAGTGGTCTCGATTGACTAAATGGCCCAATTCTACTCGTGTAACTTGCGAACTTTTATCCTGAGTAGGGAACTCAAGAACCAGAGGGACTTAAGTTTAATGTGAGAGGGAAAAGATTCAATAGAAATCTGAGGGCAGCATTTTCACACAGAACGAGCTGCCAGAGGAGGACCTTAAGGCAGGTGCTGTAAAACATTTAAAAGACATTTGGACAGGTGCTTGGATAGGAAAGGTTTAGAGGGATATGGGTCACATTCTGGCAGGTGGGACTAGCATAGATAGGAAATCTGGTCTGGATAGCCTAGTTGAACAGAAGAGCCTGCTTCTGTGCAGTATGACTCGAGGTCGGATTGGAGATAGTCAACATTGCTTTGTCCATGGGAAATCCTATCTCACAAACCTGACAAGTATATTTCGAAGATGAGGGCAGGACAGTGGCCAGGGCAGTTTATATGGACTCTAGAACACCATTGACAACTTGCCATATGGTAGGCTAGCGTGGAAGGTTAGATCACATGGAATCCAAGGCAACCTAGACAATTGGATTCAAGATTGTCTTGGAGGAAGCAGTCAATGTGCAGTCAATTTCTCATTGGAGGCCTGTGACCAGTGGAGTGATGCAGAAGCCAGTGCTGTTTCCACTGTTGTTTGTTATCTACATTAACAATTTGGATGACAGTGTAGCTAAATTTGTTGGTGAATTTGCAAATTATGGCAATTACACCATAATTGTTCAGGCACATTCAGGGAGAGCATGGTGATGCTGGAATTCTCCACCCTGGAGGTTAGATTGTTGATGATAAAGAGGTCACAGGTCAGTTTTTCAAAGATCAGGGAATGGAAAGCTATGTGCAGTTGGCACAGGAGAGGAGTTGAGGTGTGGAGCAAAATGGCTCTGGTCACATTAAATTATGGGGCAGGTTTGAGGAGGCAGGTGGCCTACTCTCACTTCTGCCCCTTTTGTGTTGTGGTGTAAAAGGGTAGAGTGCTTTGGGAGGTGATTCTAGGGAAGAGGGTCTAATCTGCCATGTCTGGATGATCTAAATTCAAAGAGATAAAGGAAGAAGTGAGATCTTAATGAGGAGTAAGCAAGACAAAACACACACCCATCTTCCAGTCCCAGCTCCCTCTTACCTCAGCCTTCCGTGTGTCTGTTGCTCTAATGTTCCCTGTGGCCTTTCACCAGACCTTGCCTCTGTCTCTGACATGTAGAGCCCGTTGTTCTCGCTCTATCTGCTTCCTGAAACAAACACCACATCAGTCAGGGACGCGACAAATCTGGCTGCTGGAACTTTAATGAATGTTGGAATACAAAGAGGCATGCAGCACCACAAGTCCCCTTTAATTTTTCCCCTCTCACATTAAACCTACAGACCCTAGTTTCAGAACTTCACTCGATCTGTGCTCACGTGATTTTATAAACAGAAGGTCATCCCCTTAGTTTCTTCACTCCATGGAAATCAATCCCAGCCTATCCAGCCTCTCCTTCTCACTCAAACCCTCCAATCCAGGTAATCCATCAATCTATGTTGCATCTTTTGCGGTTTACTAACACCCTTCCTGTAGCAGGGTGATCAGAACTGTACATATCACAGCAGGTGTGGTCTCCCCATGTCTTGTACATTGAGACAGGATGCTGCAGAGCGGACTAGAGACAGATGACCTCTGGTGCTGTCTGCACCCCCTTTACCTCCCTGGCCAGGCTCAGTCTCCCAGCTACAACCCCCTCCGTGTCTCCCTCCTAATCTCCCCCTCCCCAGTTCCAATCCCAATGCCCCTCTGTGTCTGCCTCACGTGTCCTAAACCCTCACCATCCCCTCTGCCCCCCCCCCTCGATCCTGTGCCCATCCCCCTGCCCCCTCCCCACCCGCTCCACTCCCATAACCCTTGCTATCTCCTCTCCATCCTCCTTGTTACCCCTGCGCAACCATCCTCCCCTCCAGCCCCATGCCCTCCCACCCTGCCTACACCCCTCACTGCCCGTCCTTCTCCCACCCCACTCTCCCCCCACCGCTACGCCCTTCTCTCCTTCTCAGACCCCACCCTGCGCCACTCGGCCCCACCTGTCGTCTCTCCCCGCTCCATCCTCCGTCCCCTCGGGCGCTCCCTCGCTCTCCGACCGTTAAACCGCCATCCTCGCGGAGTTCGCGGTCGCCATGACGGCGTGAAGTGGGGCGGAGCTCGCGATCCACCTGACGGCGTGACGTGGGGCGGGGCTCGCGATCCACCTGACGGCGTGACGTAGGGCGGGGCTCGCGATCCACCTGACGGCTGACGGCTGACGTCGTTTAGACTCACGGTCTCCATAACGACGTGACGTAAACAGAGGTCGCGGTCCACCTGACCCTGGTTGATTCTGATTCTGGTTGATTACTGCGCAAACACCTCGTAAGTGGTGATCTCGCGCAGGTCGGAGTGATAGACGAGTGATTAAATTTTGATTTATTGACAAAATGCTGGAGTAACTCAGCAGGTCAGGCAGCATCTCGGGAGAGAAGGAATGGGTGACGTTTCGGGTCGAGACCCTTCTTCAGACTCGGGTTAAATTTTGAAGTCGGCCTTTTTGACCGGAGGGTTGGACTCACGGTCTCCCTGACGACGTGACGTAAACAGGGGGTCGCGGTCCAGCTGACGACGTGACGTGGGGCGGGGCTCACGGTCTCCCTGACGACGTGACGTAAACAGGGGTCGCGGTCCACCTGACGGCGTGACGTGGGGCTGGACTCAGGACCACCTGAGGGCGAGACGTCTTGGGAATCTTATAGAAACGTACTAAATTCTTAAGGGGGGGGACAGGCTAGATGCAGGAAGATTGTTCCCCATGTTCTCCAAAGACGTACAGGTATGTAGGTTAATTGGCTGGGTAAAATGTAAAAAATTGTCCCTAGTGGGTGTAGGATAGTGTTAATGTGCGGGGATCGCTGGGCGGCACGGACTTGGTGGGCCGAAAAGGCCTGTTTCTGGCTGTATATATATGATGATGATGATGTTGGAGAAGTCCAGAACAAGGGGGTCACAGTTTAAGGATAAGGGGGAAGTCTTTTAGGACCGAGATGAGAACGTTTTTTTTCACACAGAGAGTGGTGAATCTGTGGAATTCTGGTGAATTCTCCACCACACACTCTACACTGACAAACTGCATCACTGAAATAAAATCTTGGCTTCAATCAAATTTCCTCAAACTCAATTTTAAGGATAAGGGGGAAGTCTTTTAGGACCGAGATGAGAACGTTTTTTTTCACACAGAGAGTGGTGAATCTGTGGAATTCTGGTGAATTCTCCACCACACACTCTACACTGACAAACTGCATCACTGAAATAAAATCTTGGCTTCAATCAAATTTCCTCAAACTCAATTGCAACAAATCTGAAATCATCATCATTGGTCCAAAAACGCTCACCAAATCCACCCAAAACTTCATCCTCAACATTGATGGTCTCCCAGTATCCACCTCCCCTCACATCCGGAATCTTGGAATCATCTTTGATCAAACCCTCTCCTTCGACAAACACATCAAACACATCACAAAGACAGCCTTCTTCCACCTCAAAAACATTGCCCGTCTCCGTCCATCCCTCTCCTCCACAGCTGCAGAAACCCTCATCCACGCCTTCATCACCTCCCGTCTGGGCTACTGCAACAGCCTCCTCTATGGCGCACCCTCAAAAATCATCAGTAAACTTCAATACATTCAAAACTCCGCTGCCCGTCTACTCACCCACACCCCGATCCGTGACCATATCACCCCCGTCCTTTACAAACTCCACTGGCTCCCCATCCCCCAGAGAATCCAGTACAAAATCCTCCTCATAACCTACAAAGCCCTCCATAACCTGGCCCCATCCTACCTGACCGACCTCCTCCACAGACACACTCCCACCTGCACCCTCTGCTCTGCTGCTGCCAATCTCCTATCGCCCCACATCCAGACCAAACTCAGATCCTGGGGGGACAGGGCTTTCTCCATCGCTGCTCCCACCCTATGGAACTCACTACCACAAACCGTTAGAGACTCCTCCACACTCACCACATTCAAAACATCACTGAAGTCTCACCTGTTCAGTACTGCCTTCAACCACTGAAGGTCACCTCACCTTCTGTCTCCTTTCTCTGTTCGTTTACTTATTTACTTATTTATCTATTTATTCATTTCCCTATGTTCTCTAAATCTCTGTAAAGCGTCTTTGAGTATATGAAAAGCGCTATATAAATAAAATGCATTATTATAAATGCATTATTATATTTATGAAGGAGTTAGATGTGGCACGGGGTATGGAGAGAAGACAGGTACGGGATACTGAGTTGGATGATCAGCCATGATCATATTGAATGGCGGTGCAGGCTCGAAGGGCCGAATGGCTTATTCCTGCACCTATTTTCTATGTTTCTATGAATCCCGCGGGCTACCTGACGCGTGACGTAGAGGGGAAATCCAATGGCTACCTGACACGTGACGTAGAGGGAATCCCGCGAGGAGCCCGGCCTCCGCCCCTTAGAGAGATCGGGGGGAGTGAGGAGCAGTGGGGGGGGGGGGGCAGCTCCACCAGCCGAGTGTCCACATGGTCCTCATGTGCACCAGTGTGTATCTGTCAGCTGTGTATCCACAGGGTCCCAGTGTCCCCAGTCATGGGTATGCAGTGCCAAAGTCCCATCACCTGTGTGTCCACAGGGTCCTCATGTTCACCTACTCTTTACAACGGTGAACTGAAGACCGTTGGGCGGGTGGCTGCTGGGTGCAAGTCCGACCCTATGTCCGGATCTATGAACACAGGAGCTTTGTAGATGCTACAGGATTCCACAACCTCGCCTGTGAGTGGACGGTGGTCTTATTGTGTCAGTGGGTGCCCGGACATAGAAGCTGAGTTTTGCTCGTCCGCCCGTCTCCCTGAAATCTCAGCTGCTCACCAGCCGCACGTTCCTGCGGAAGTCTGAAGAAGGGTCTCGACCCGAAACGTCACCTATTCCTTCTCTCCGGAGATGCGGCCTGTCCCGTTGAGTTACTCCAGCATTTTCTATTTTCGATTTAAACAAGCATCTGCAGTTCTTTCCTGCACATGGTATGATTTGTGTCATGTGATATATTCTATATCTTATCAGTCTCGGGAATATGTGTGAGTGTGCGCAGTGTACTTTAGTGAAATAAAGACGACCCACAGTGGGAACAGCGTGTACTGAAAACCTGTGCTTGTTTCTATCTACATGCTGAAGTCGTAATATCTTACAATGGCGGCGAACTCAACTTGAGTCTGTGAACTCAACTTTTAAATACAGTGCAGGACTGTTTTGCAATACGCAGTATTGTTTAATATATTAAACAGCAAATACGAAGCTGTGTCACAATTGTTTGTGAACTGGGCACGATAGGCCACAGATCCTTCTATCCATGGTATTGTCGTTCAAAACAGCAGATGTACAAATCGTCTAGAGTTTGTCAGGCTACCTTTGTGTTGTGTCTATGGGGCAAGATGGCGTCCTTAGGATACATAGGCCGACTGGGGACTTTACAAGAACTGTGAAACCTTTACCTTGGACTGTGAGTGAATGGAAATGTTTTTTATTGGAAATTACATTATTGAAGCTGAAGAAACAAAGGATGATGATCAAGTGCAGGTAAGAGCACAAAACAAGGCCATCCAAGAACCAAAGAAAGCCATTCTATTAACTGAAATTGGTCCTGAAGTTTATGAAACACGCCAACATCCTAGCCCCAGAGAAAGCAACAAATGTTTCATTTGAGACTGTTCTTTCAAAACTTGATGCTCACTTCAACCCTCAGCCCATAGAGATTGCAGAAAGTTATAAATTTCACATAAGAAACCAGAAGTCTGTTGAGACTGGGTGAGCATATTATCTCATTGAAGAAGTTGTCTCTACACTGCAATTTTGCGACGTTTCTGGATCGAGCTTTGCGTGACAGATTTGTATGTGGGAGGCTGGATGAGCAAATCCAATCAAAATTACTGAACACACCAGCCCTAACCTTTGATTTGGCATGGAGATGGCAAGTCAAAGTGCACATGATTTTCAACCACATGCTGGCACAGTCAACAGTTAAAAGGAAGTTCCAAAACACAAGCATGACAAGACAGGGAAAAGGCCTTCACAGCAAACTTCTGGGAAAAGCGCAGATGTGTGCTATCAAAGCTATGGTCAACACACAGCAAATAAGTGCCAGTTCAAGGACTCTAAGTGACATGACATTGTTTGAGCAATCAAGATGACTTGCTGATTGCAACTGTTACTGAGGAGGAGAATCTGGAGATAGTGAAGTGTTGAAACGGCTTGATGATCACAATATAAAGTTGAAAAGAACCAAATGTGCATTCTTACAGACCGAAATAATGTATCTTGGTTTGAAAGCGGATCAACATGGACTACATAACATAACATAACATAACATAACAACACTTTATTGTCACTCGGCACAACACCGAGCGAAATTTCAGCAGTCACACAAAATACAGCAAAAAAGAAAAGAACACAGGACACCCGACCCCAACACAAACATCCATCACAGTGACTCCAAACACCCCCTCACTGTGATGGAGGCAACAAAACTTCCCCTCTCTTCCCCCCGCACCCACGGACAGGCAGCTCGACCCCTACCGAGGCAAACGACACGCACAGCCCCCGCAAGGGGATGGAAGGCCCCCCGGCCGAGCCGCCCCGGGCACCGAAACGTCCCGCGGCCGCACCGGGCGATGTTAAGTCCAGCGGCCGAGCCGCACCGGGCACTGAAACGTCCCGCGGCCGAACAGCGCTGACGATGTTAAGTCCAGCGGCCAAGCCGCACCGGGCATTGAAACGTCCCGCGGCCGAGCCGCACCGGGCATTGAAACGTCCCGCGGCCAGGCCGCACCGGGCACTGAAACGTCCCGCGGCCACACCGGGCGATGTTAAGTCCAGCGGCCAAGCCGCACCGGGCACTGAAACGTCCCGCGGCCGAGCCGCACCGGGCACTGAAACGTCCCGCGGCCGCACCGGGCGATGTTAAGTCCAGCGGCCGAGCCGCACCGGGCACTGAAACGTCCCGCGGCCGAGCTGCGCCGGCGATGTTAAGGCCCGCAGCCGAGCCGCACCGGGCACTGAAACGTCCCGCAGCCGAGCTGCGCCGGCAATGTTAAGGCCCGCAGCCGAGCCGCACCGGGCACTGAAACGTCCCGCAGCCGAGCTGCGCCGGCGATGTTAAGGCCCGCAGCCGAGCCGCACCGGGCATTGAAACGTCCCGCAGCCGAGCTGCGCCGGCAATGTTAAGGCCCGCAGCCGAGCCGCACCGGGCACTGAAACGTCCCGCAGCCGAGCTGCGCCGGCAATGTTAAGGCCCGCAGCCGAGCCGCGCCCCGGCCAGTGAAGGAAAAGAATGAAGCTGCAGCAAATGAACCAACACCACAGAATGTGTCTCAACTTCGCTCCTTCCTGGGTATGGTACAGTATTACTCATGCTTCTTACCCGAGTGAGCAACAAAGCTAGCTCCTCTTCACAAGTTGTTGAACAAGGATAAAAAATGGCAATGGTCCAAAGAGCAACAAAATGCTTATGATGCATGTAAGAAGAACTTGACCAGTGATGCATTACTTCTTTACTCCGATACAAATCGTGAGTTAAAGTTAGCTTGTGATGCACCTAGTTGTGGGGTAGGAGCTGTAATTTCCCATGAAATGGAACATGGACAAGAAAAGCCAAGAGCATTTGCAGCACGCACACTTATTCTTGGTCCTCGGTCAGCAATACCTGCAATGGCAGCCTCGAGGATGCAGCGATGGGCAGTTCTCCTATGACTACAGCTCAAAAGAAAATGCTATCGCTGATGCATTGTTGCGTTTGCCTCATGAGGAATCAGATGTGGGCACTGAAGGTGCTATCCACATCACAGAAGCTGTGGACTATGACTTTCCAGTCACAGCAGCTGAAATTGCTGCTGAAACTCAAAAGGACACAGTGCTAAAACAAGTCTATGAACAAACTTTATGTTAACTTATGTTTATGTTAACTTTTATTTAGATGTGTGTCTTGTTGCATTTTGTTTAGTATGGCTGTATGGTAATTCGAATTTCACTGTACCTTGACTGGTACATATGACAATAAACTGACCTTGAACCTTGAACATTGTGTGGATGATCAGAAATAAATCCATGTACTAATTAACTAAAACCTGATCACAATAGACGACATGAACTGTCATGTGAGCAAGGGTGTATTAAATCAGGTCACAGAGTAGTAGTACCCAATTCTTTAAGACAAAGATTACTTATAGAACTCCATAGTGAACACACACGTATTGTGGGAATGAAGTCCTCAGCCAGGGGTTACATGTATTGGCCAGGATTGGACAATGACATAGAAGCAATGGCAATCAAATGTAGTACCCATCAGTTGTGTAGAAGTAGGCCTGCCCAAATCCATTTGTAAATATGATCTTGGCCTCCTAGACTCTTTCAGAGGGTTCATGTGGATTTCTGTGAACACGGGAATGATAATTTTCTTGTTTTGGTAGATTGCCACTCAAAGTGGATTGAGGTGGTACATATGGGTACAAACGCAACAACAGAAAGCTCAATAGACGCATTGTGGTCTATCTTTGCATGTCATGGATTACCTGAAGAGCTTGTCTCTAACAAGGGCCCCCAATTTCATGCTGCACTGTTCCAAACTTTCATGGAGCTAAATGGTATCAACTTATCATCCGGCCTCTAAAGGTGCAGCCACAACGTCAGTCAGGAAAGTCAAAGGAGCTCTCAAGAAACATGTTCTTGAAGTGGATTCTATATTCAGTATGTCACAGCGGCTAGCTAGTTTCTTACTGAAATATCGTAGCACGCCACAATCTACCACAGGGTATATGGCAGCTGAACTTATGAAAAGAAGGCTCAGAACTAGACTGTTCGGTTCTACCTAACCTATCTCCTAAGGTTGAACTCAAATAATCTGATCAGAAACGTCATTATGGTGGAAGTTAAAAAAATGTAGGCTCAATACCCTTGATCATGTTTGTGTTCTTGTCGTGGTTACCGGTGTTCAAAATGAAGCAGATGACACGGAGAATTCTTCAAGAAGTTAAAAGCCTTTATTTGCAAACAACGGCTGGAACAATCAGGATGTCAACCATCTGACTGCCCACTTAGTACATCGGGCAGCCTATTTTTATAGGATTCTTTCAGCCTTATCTTCTTTTCCTTATCTCGCCCTCACACTCCTCTTTACAGTTATTCATCTCTTTGTAGTCACCCTGTTTACCCTACCACCATTAAACCCCACTCATTGATGAATGTCTGTATTCCCTAAAATGTTTCCTTCCACTCTGCCACCATTAAACTTTCAAGTAATCCCCCACTCATTGATGGATGTCTGTATTTCCTAAAATGTTTCCTTCCACCCTTATCTTCTATCCTGGTTCACCCATCAATGTTTCTCCTCCTCCTGAGCAGCAGTTACAGACACGTGTCAAGGAATGTCTAGAGTGCCTTAATTAGTTACAGAGAGGCACCTAATGCCTAAGTAGTTACAAACCTTAAACAACAATGTCTAATGTATAAAATAATATCGTATTATCTCCCATATTTCCCCCCTTTGAGACCTACACGGTCTCACAGAAAAAGAAAACCACAAAAATGCACATGTTGTTAACTGAAATCATAAATCCACTCTCAACCATTAGCCCCCCAACTTAGGATTTTATAAATAATGTGCAGTTTGTCAGTGTTCTCCTTCCATCATGCTAATATCCTGGGTCACTCGGCCAAAAACCTACCCCCATATGTCTAGGGTAGGAAAAAAAGACCCAGCTTCCCTTACAACTACGTTCTTAGTAATTCTCCAGAGTAAATTGCTCATCAGTATAGTATTCGATCGGAGGGATCTGTTTCTTTTGGAGGTGAATTGTGCCTGTATCCTGGACCAACGGCAGCTGATTCGCAGTAGCTTTCACTAGAAGAGATTTAATACATGGAAAAACACAACACAATACAATAGCAATTATAAGTAGGGTGATTCTGATAGTCATCCCGACCTTAACCAACCACGCTCCCCATCCGCCTAGAATGTTTTCTAGCCAGCCAAAGAGTTGGTGCCCGTAACCTATATTCTGTTTAACCTCTTTCCTCAGATTTCTCAATTTTTCCATTGCTTTAGTGAAAAGTCCATCCGGACTGGTGTTATTGGGTATAAACGTACAACAATGTTCCCCAAAAAGGACACAGACCCCTCCTTTTTCAGCCAGTAACCAATCCAGGGCCTGCCTGTTTTGCCATGCCATTCTGCTAGTGGCATCAAGCTGTTCCCCTAAGGCTGATAGTGCATCCTCAGTGTAATTAATGAACCTTTGCTGATTGTAATAAATGTAATTGATCCATTCTGTGTTTTTCGCAGGCGTGATCCAAAAAAATATTGATTCCAACCCCGCAGTAATCTCATTTCTAGCTTTGAATTCATTGGGGATTCCTCTTGGTTGCCCTATCACATCCAGGTGGACGCCCTTGGGCATTTGGTCAAACGCTCTCTTCTGCCGAGTGTTCTCAAATACCTCTTGTGATGCCTCCTGTGGGCTGATCACGAGGACTGATTGGACTAACATCACCCTTGCACATAGCCAAGTCCAGCTACGTGGAAGTACATTCTTGGGGCCACCTCCGCACATCCAGAATCTATCTGCTATGGCTATATCTGCTCTCAAAATAGCGTCACATCTTGGCAGTAGGACAACACCAGTGTGCATGGGCACCCCTACAGCAAGCTGACTCGGATTTTCCTGGTTGCATATCCAGATCTTTTTACAATTGCCCGGTAATTTCCCTACTGGACGTCTGCCGTTTAATGCAGAATAACACTCAAATTGTTCCGCTTCATTTATCTTAACCCCTTGCGGTGGCATGGGGTAGGTTTTCCTGACCTGTGTAAAGTTCCATACATCACAGTACTCTGAGGGCATCACTTGGGATGATCGTGCTTCATTTAGACACTCGATTGGGCAGTAATAATCAACATACCAATGTTCTATGTCCGCTGAAGGGTCGTCTAATCTTGTACAATGCGTAAAGTTGTGAGGGTCTGGTATGGCCAGTATTTGTTCTTTCGCTTTGGAGCATACGATACATTGTGATCGTTGCATAGTGTGTGCCGTGTACTGTGCCCATTTATGCCAATCATTAGTGGTCGCTGTGCGCCATGCAACTAAGTTATGTGAGTCATCGCCATCCCTATCCTCAATGTTCCTTCGATTCCGCCTCTGTTCCCCTAACTCTAGCAGGGTAGTATTAGGACCAGTCTGGTTCCACCCAGTCCAAAGCTGTGAAATCGAGGACTCCCAGATCTGATTCGGGAGAGGCACGGTCTGCTTAGGGAGAAGCATTATTGTCCGCCACCCTGTCACCCCTGTCCACATTGTCGCGAGGAGGACAGACGCCCACAACCTCATCTTCAACAACCTCAGAGTCACTAATGTCCCCCAAGACTTCCTTTATGATCTGGTCAATGCTTGATCCTTCCCCTGCATTTTCGTTCTCACGCTCGCTTACCCCTTCTCCTGTATTTTCGTTCTCTTGCCTGTTTACCTCAAGGTGATTCACAGGTTGTGCCTGTGGGACAGTCCTTGTACAATGATTGAGATGGTACCACGTGGACCGGCCCTCTACCTGAACAGCAGTCGGTGAGGCCTTAATTACTGTGAACGGTCCTTCCCTTCTCGGCTCATTCCACCTTCGTCAAAAGGCTCGCACATAGACCTGAATTCCGGGTTTAATAGGTCCTTCGTCCTGGTCTGCCTCTGGCTCCTTTTGCTTTTCCTGTGTGTAAATAGACGTGTATCATAGTTAACTGTTGCATATATTGTTTCAGTTCTACCTCTAATTGCTCCAAACTTGGTCCCTTGTAAGGACCTCTCCATTTGGGTATTGGCATGGGTCTGCCAGTGAGCATCTCATGTGGTGTTAAATGAGTTATTGGATTAGTTTGCATGCGACAGCTCATTAATGCCAATGGCAGGGCATCAATCCAATTGAACTTTGTAGTTGCGCAAATCTTGTTTAATTTAGCCTTCAATGTTCCATTAACTCTTTCTACCATACCCTGAGATTGAGGGTGGTACACACACCCAAATCTTTGTTTCACTCTCAGGGCTTGGAGCACCAACTTAACTGTTTTTTTGAATAAAAGCCGCTCCATTGTCGGAACTGATTTCGGTTGGTATACCGAATCATGGGATTACCTCATTTGTCAGAAACTTGACTACAGTTCCTGCACCTAAATCCTTAGACGGTTCTGCCTCTACCCATCTGCTAAATCTATCAATTACTACCAGCATATACCTTTTCCCTCTTACTTTTTTCAGCATGTCCACATAGTCAATAACCAGGTGCCTAAATGGTCCTTCGGGCACAGGTATATGTCCTATAGGTGTTGTTATTCCCTTTCTAACATTGTGTCGAGCACATATCTCACATTGTGACAAAATGTAATTTACTGAAGCCTGTAGATAGGGTGACCAAAATCCATCTCTCTTTATCTTCCTTAACACTTCCCCCCTTGCACAGTGGTCTAGCCCATGCGCTTCTGAGATGAGAATGGTCAGCAGAGGTGTAGGTGCTACCAGCAAACCTTCGTCCGTAGTCCACAGGCCCTCTGCATTCTGTTTGGCTCCCCTCTGTCTCCACATTATTTGTTCAGCTAAAGTAGCCCTACCTTGCATTGCAATTATATCCTCCTGTGTGGGTTGCGGGCTCAAATCTACCTGCGGGGCAATAATGGCTGATTGGCATCCAGATGCTTTTCTGGCTGCTTCGTCTGCGGCATGATTGCCCTTTGTGATCATGTCGTTTCCCTTTTTATGTGCCTGGCATTTAACGATAGCTAGTGCCTTAGGTTTAGTCAGTGCCCCTATTAGGTCTGAAATTTGCTGAAAATGCTGTATGGGGTCCCCATTGCTTTTCTTGAAGCCACGCTGCTTCCATACTGCCCCAAACAGGTGACAGACCCCATGTGCATATGCTGAATCTGTGTAAATGTCAACTTTCTCACCCTCCATCATTTCACACGCTGTTGTTAAAGCCTTAATCTCTGCTAACTGGGCTGAATAAGGTTGTGGGCAAGCTTCTAATCCGATTGTTTGAAAACCTGATTGGTCCTGCTGCACTACTGCAAATCCTGCATGATTGCCATCATAATCCTTATAGCATGAACCATCCACAAACAAAACTTTCTTGTCCTCATCATTCAATGGTTCTGATTGTAAGTCCGCCCTTAATTTAGAAAAAACCATCGTTTCCCCAACGCAATCATGGGGTTCCCCCTCATAGTTAAGTGGAACATAATCAGCTATGTTACTTGTGGTGCATCTTTGTATTGTAATGTCTGGGAATGTCAACAGCATTTGAAATGCTATTATTCTGGCTGGTGTTAATACAAACTTCCCCTTCTCCAACAGCTCTACTACTTTATGGTGTGTATATATAGTTACAGGATAGCCCATGGTTATAGATGAGGCTTTGTTGTACGCATAGTGCAACGCAGCCAGTCCCTGATAGCAGGGTGGGTAACCCTGCGCCACCTCATCCAATTTTGTACTGTAGTATGCCACAGGCTGCTTAGCTTTACCTATGCCTGTTTCCTGCGTCAGTACTGCTGCAGCATAGCCCTCCTGCCTGTTGGAAACGTATAAGTGAAAGATTCTCTCATAATTTGGCAGGGCCAGGGCTGGGGCTGACTGTAACTCTCGCTTAATGGTGTTAAAAGCTGTCTCCGCCTCCTCATTCCATTGTAAAATGTTTCTAAAATTTGTGTGTCCTGCTTCCTTCAGTATTTTTCTCAATGGCATCACAATTTCAGCATATTCTCCAATCCAGTCTGAGCTATATCCAGACATTCCCAAAAATGTCATCATTTGCTTTACTGTCCGAGGCTTGGGAGCTTTAATTATTGCCTCAATTTGATCTGGTGCTATAGCCTTTACTCCCTTGGAGATCAACCGTCCTAAATATTCTACCTGTTGCTTACAGAACTGCAACTTTTTCCTGGACACTTTATGGCCTCCGTCTGCCAGCCTTTCTAAAAGAGTCAGGGTGTCTTGCTCACATTGCTCCTCACTTTCAGAGCAGACCAACAAATCATCCACATATTGTATTAATGTTCTACGTAGGGATATACCTTCCAAATCTGCCTTCAGTACCTGATTGAAAACATGAGGCGAGTGTTTAAATCCCTGCGGCATCCTAGTATAAGTATATTGAATGCCCCTGTAAGTAAATGCAAACAAAAACTGGCATCTTTCCGCTAACAGCACGCTAAAGAATGCTGAGCAGAGATCAATCACTGAAAAGTACGCTTCCTCCGATGGAATGTTAGTCAGCAGTGTGTGTGGGTTTGGAACCACTGTTGGCCAATCTCTCACTACCTCATTGACTGCTCGTAGATCATGCACTAATCTCCACCTTGATTTGTCTGCTTTTAAAACTGGTAATAGCGGGGTGTTACAGGGACTTTTTGTTCTAACAAGTACTCCCGCTTCCAACAGACCCTGTATAGTTATTGCTATGCCTTCCTCTGCTTCTGGCTTTAAGGGGTATTGTGGTCTCCTTGGCGGAATCGCCTCTTGTTTTAGTTCTATTTCTACTAGGTTTGCGGATTTCACTTTCCTGACATCTGTATCATGCTGTGACCATAAGCCATGTGGCAGCCTGTTGAACATGTTTTCCTTTGTCTGACCTTCTCCCTTCTGTACTAAAAAGAGATGGTGCTGGGGGCTAATTTCAACCTCTTTTGTTGTTCCCATCATATCTATGCTCACCTCTATCTTGACATAATTATCGTCCTCAGATTTCCATACCTTTGGTGTAATTTTTTTCCAGTTAACCATAGTGTTTACTTGCTTCATCATGAGCCCCAAGTCCCTGGACTGATGTCCCTTATTTACTAGTAATGTCACATGAGGTGCAGCTCCTGGCACCCTAAACCACTTGTCAAGAAAGATGTTCCCTTTAATTTGCAAGGCTGCCCCTTGTTTTCCAATTATTATGGCTTCTGCCCTTAGGTGCTGCTGGCCGCATACTCCCAGGCACCACAACCTTTCCTGCTCTATGCCCTGGGTCTCGTCAAAACGTACCGTACAATGTAGCTCAGTCTTCGGCGGGGTTGCTTCAGGTAATATTGTCATAATAATATAATAATATTCATTTATTGTCATTGCAACGAGTACAACGAAATTTAAAAATAGCCAATCCTGACGGTGCGTACAAACATATATGCAATAAATGCAAAAACAAATAAATACATAAATACAATTAAATACAATTATATTAAGTACAAGATTTTTTAACGGTGTTGCCTAGTGCAAAGGTAGTTGCCTAGTGCAAAGGTAGTGTTCAGTTCTCGTATGGCCCTGGGGTAAAAACTGTTCTTAAGTCTGTTTGTTCGGGATTTGATCGACCTGAAACGTCGACCAGAGGGCAGATGAACAAACAGACGGTGGCCGGGGTGGGATGGATCTTTTATTATTTTGCCTGCTCTACTGAGGCAGCGTAGTCTGAACAGGTGCTCCAGGGAGGGCAGTGAGCAGCCGATGATCTTCTGGGCCGTCGTGATGACCCTCTGAAGGGCCTTCCTGTCCTTTTCTGAGCAGCTGGCATACCATGTGGTTATACAGTATGCCAGCACACTCTCGATGGAGCAGCGATAGAAGGACAACATGAGCTTCTCCTGCAGGTTGGTTTTCCTGAGGATCCTCAGGAAGTGGAGTCTCTGCTGTGCCTTCTTTACTGTGGTGATGGTGTTGGTAGACCAGGTAAGATCCTCTGCGATGTGCGTACCCAGGAACCTGAAAGCTGGTACCCTTTCCACACAGACCCCATTGATGTAGAGTGGGTCGTAATCTCCACTGGTATTTCTAAAGTCAATTATAAGTTCCTTTGTTTTGGAGGAGTTCAGGACCAGATTGTTCACTGAACACCATGCTGCCAGCCTTTGGATTTCATCCCTATAGGCTGTCTCATCTCCTTCTGAGATGAGTCCAACCACAGTCGTGTCATCCGCGAACTTGATGATGGTGTTGGTGGGATGGGTGGGGGCGCAGTCGTGAGTGTAGAGGGAGTAAAGGATGGGGCTCAACACACAGCCCTGTGGTGAGCCGGTGCTCAGTGTAATGGTGGAGGAGAGGTGAGGGCCTATTTTGACGGTCTGGGGGCGGTTGGTCAGGAAGTCCTTGATCCATTGGCAGATGGTTTGGGAAAATCCAAGGTCGGAAAGTTTGGTGACCAGTCTGCTCGGGATGACCGTGTTAAAGGCAGAGCTGAAGTCGAGGAAGAGCATCCTCACATAGCTCCCCTGGTGTTCAAGGTGGGTCAGTGCAGTGTGAAGAGCAGTGTCGATGGCATCCCCTGTAGACCTATTTGCTCTGTAGGCAAACTGGTGTGGGTCGAAGGTGGGTGGGAGGCTGGCTTTGATGTGCTGCAGGACCAGTCTCTCGAAGCACTTTGTGATGACCGGTGTGAGTGCTATCGGACGGTAGTCGTTAAGACCGCTGATGACAGACTTTTTCGGCAGTGGGATGATTGTGGCGGACTTCAGGCAGGGAGGGATGGTGGATTTTAAAAGGGACAGG